>NC_067398.1:101868053-102168053 GCF_016432865.1 Antechinus flavipes | reverse complement strand
ATTGAAACAGATCTTTTCTGGCAATCTTTGAAATTATCTTCTGCTGATAATTTTGTTGCACTCCCAATATTTGGGGGTTCTGCTGGTCCAGACTTAATTCAGAGGCTGGATTTTGTAATTATTATAAGTGTTGTAAAGAAGGTCAAAGAGAAATATATATCATCTCTGATATCTTGGCTCCACCCTCAGAAGTCTCTGCTGATCATTTTTTATAGATCAATTATATTCTACAACATTCATATACCATAATTATTCAGCCATTTTCCAGCTGTTGGCAGTTTCTTGCCACTACAAAAAAGGCTGCTATAAACGTTTTTGCACATTTGGGTTCTTTTACCTTTTATATGATTTTTTGGGATACAGGACCCATAGAAACACTGCTGGATAAAAAGGTATGCAAAGATTGATAGCACTTTGGGGTCAGTTCCAAATTGCTCTCAATTTCACCAACAATGAATAAGCGTCCTAGTTTTCCCATATGTCTTTAACATTTATAATTATTTTTTTCTGTCATTTTAGTAAATCTGAGAGGCATGTTATGGCACCTGAGAGTTGTCTAAATTTGCATTTCTCTGATCAAAAGTGATTTAGAGCTTTTTTTTTTTTCATATAACTAGAAATGGTTTTATTCTCTTCATCTGAAAAGTATGTGTTCATAATTTTTAACCATTTATCAATTGGAGAAGAGCTTATATTTTTATAAATTGGGGTCAATTCTCTATATTTTTTAGAAATGAGGCCTTTATCAGAAACTTTGCATATAAAAATTATTTCCCAGTTTACTGCTCTGCTTTTAATCATTTTTACATTGGTTTTATTTGTAGAAAACTTTTAATTTAATATAATAAAAATTATCCATTTTGCATTTCATACTGTACTTTTTTTCTTCTTGGGCCACAAATTCTTCCTTCTCTACAGATCTAAGAGACACATATCTTTTGTTCTTTTTATATAATTATAGTATCATTTTTTTATGTGTAAATCACGAATCTAGTTGGAACTTATCTTGGTATAGGATGTTAGATGTGGTTCAATATCTAGATTCTATCATATTAATTTCCAATTTTCATAGCAATTTTTTTAGGTTCTCATCCCAGAAGTTGTGGTATTTGGAATTATCAAGCACTAGATTACTATTGTCATTGACTATTGTGTCTTATGAACCCAAACTATTCCACTGATCATTTACTGTATTTCTTAGCCAGTGCCGATGATATTGGTGACTGCAGCTTTATAATATAATTTAAGTCTGGTTCAGTTAGTCACCTTCATTTGCAATTTTCATTAATTCCTTTGGAATTATTGATGCTTTTTTCCTTCCCCATGAACTTTTTTGTTATTTTTTCTTGCTTTATGAAATAATTTATTGGAAATTTGATTGAATAAGTAGAATTTTGTAGGACTTCTTTGCTTATTTTTTGTTTTTTAAATATTTGGTAGAATTTACATGTAAATCCATTTGGTCCTGGAGATTATTTTCTTAGGGAGTATATTAATAGCTCTTTCAATTTATTTTTTTAAAATGGGACTGTTTATTTCCTCCTCTGTTAACCTGAACAATTTATATTTTTGTAAGTTTTCATCAATTTCACATAAGTTATTAGTTTTATTGGCATAGTGATGGGTAATATAACATAATTATTACTCTATTTTTGTTTATTTATGGAAATTTCATTCTTTTTATTTTTAATACTAACAATTTGATATTCTTTTTTTTCTTTTTTTCTAATCAAATTAGCTAAACATTTATCTATTTTGTTGCTTTTTTATGTAAAACTTCTGTTTTGTTAGTTCAATAATTTTCTTAATTACAATTGAATTAATCTCCCCTTTTATTTTCATAATTTTAATTTTGGTATTTAATTGGGGGGGTTAATTTTTCTGCATTTTTTAGATGCATGCCCAGTTGATATTTTCATTATCTATTTTATCCAAGTAATCATTTACAGATATAAAACTTTCCCTAAGAACTGCTTTGACAGTATACCATGAATTTTGATATGTTATCTCATTGTTGTCATTTTTTTGGGATGAAATTATTGGCTGTTTCTATGATTTGTTTTATTAGCCATTCATTCTTAAGCATTAGATTATTACTTTACAATTAATTTCTTGTCTATTTTCTCTGGTCCCTTATTACATATAATTTTTAATACACCATGATCTGAAAAACATGCATTTAATATTTCTACCTTTGATTTTGAGGTTTTTGCCCTAATACATGGTCAGTTTTCATATAGATTCATATACCCCTTTTGTCTCCATTAAATTTTCTCCAACTATATTTTCTCCTAATTTTTCTAAACATTTCTTTATCTCCTTAACTTCTTTTTTATTTATTTTGTGATTTGATTCTTCTAGTTCTGATAGCACAATGTTGAGAACCCTCTCTAGTATAATTTTCCTGTCTATTTCTTCTTTAAGCTCTCTTAACTTCTCTAGGAATCTGAATACTATACCACATGGTGCATATATGTATACTATTGATATTACTTAATTGTCCATGGTACCTTTTAGCTTAGTGTACCATATCTCTTTTAATCATCTTCCCTATCTTTTTAAATTAGATTCATTTTTGTAAAGTCCAGATTAGCTCCCTGGAGGCTTCATGATCAGCCTGAATCAGGAAAATTAAAGTTCTTGGTCTTTAGGGGGAGGAGTGAAAGTAACAGGCAAACTGCCAGGAGTTTTGCCAAAGTTGTCTCCTCGATTCTGCAGTCCAAAATCTCCACCTTTCTCCTCCTCATCCTGCTGCCAAGTGAAGTCTCCCCTTTCTCACCCCACACTCTAATCCTTGCCTATGATTATCTGTTGGAATCCTTACTAACTGCTAACTAATTAGAGTTGATCTAATCTTACAAGAAGATGTTTTGGGCAGAACCTGAAACAAGGTACTAAGTAGAACTAATTAATACAAGGCTTGTGTTCACACCTTTACTCATTGGAGTTCGATGAGTTCACACCTCCCTTGAAGCTCTTTGGGCCAGAGAGCACTATGGGAGAAAACCCACAATCCCTCTCTTGAGTATAAATAGAGCTTCAATGGGCCAGTCGAAGAAGTTCTTCAGAGTGAAGAAGCTACAAGTCGAGATTTCACTGGAATGACATGAAGAGTGGAGCTGGCTGGAGGCTGAAGAAAGCAGAGACAGAGGCTGAAGGACCAGACCTTTGGATTTGGCGACATCCGGAGAGAACTCTTGGAACCAAGCAGAGAGATAGGCCTCTAAGCTAACCGGGCTATATTGGAGATAATAAAAGATCTGAACTTTTATCACCTGGCTGTGCTTTGAGAAGAAAAAGATCACAACAATTATCATAACAACAAACATTGAACCAGTACTAATGGTGAAAAGAGCCATTTTTCCAAACATATGCTAATGCAGTCATTGTCTCATAGCAAATAGGTAATTACCCTTAAGTGCTCAGTTGTCTGATTCAAGTTTACCTTTTTTGAGTTTCAGCCCTTTACATCTCCTGCTTTCTTTTATTTTAGAACACTGGTGGTCATGCCATCCCTGATTTCTCAGGGAGGAGGTGATCACGTCCATCCTGACTTCTCAGGAAAAGAGATGAAAACAGCAAAAAGGAGGTGATCATACTTCCCTCCAACTTCTCATGAAGGGAGATGAAAGCACTAAAAAGGAGATGATCATACTCTCCCTGGCTAGTCAGGAAGAGAAATGAAAAACACCAAAGGGAAGTAGAAAGTCAAGTCAGATATTGTTAGCAAGTTTCTGGGCTGAAGGGTCTTACTAGAAACAGGTATACACAAACCAATCAGCATAGTGGGTATTACACAAGCACATAGCAATAAAGTACAGGCTAGCAGTGATGACTCTCCCTACAGCTGGTGCAGGCTCAATGTGATGTAAGAAACATTAATTGTACATATAAGTGGTAATATAACAAACAATATCAATCAACATGGTATTGTAAAAGATTTCCAGAAGTCCTAGAAGGAGGTATGTAAATAACAATCACACATATGCCTCTTTCAGCAACTAAGAGATAGTCCAAAACCAATTTATTGTCCATTACTTCATATGTCAGGGAATCCAATGATTTCTACAAGGTTTTGAAGTCCTGCAACAGTCTTTTTATGTGTTAGGGAATCCAATGATTCCAGCAGATTTTGAAGTCTTGCAAGAGTCTTATCATGTCTCAGAGAATCCAGTGACTCCTGAGAGCTTTCAAGTCCTACAACAATCTTATCATGTCTCAGGGATTCCAATGATTCCTGAGGGTTTTGAAGTCCTGGATCAGTCTCATTAACAAATTTTTGATGTCCATGAGTCAATCACCATAACTGCTATGCTCTTTCAGTGGTGGGCACAGTCAGCAAAGGAAGCACCCAATCTTTCTTGGGTCTTTTCCGTTTCAAGGGTCTGCCCCATCTTTCTCTGATGGACAAGGCAAATATGGCTCAAGGCCCCCCATCTGATTCCTTCTGCATCTGTAGAGATACAAGAAAATCCTCTTCCCCAAGCAGTTAACATGTCTAGTTCCTTCCATTCACCACGTTCTGGATCTCTCCACATCACCTGGCTGTTATCAAAAGATAGTGGAGTTGCTCATGCTGGACACTGCCCTTCCAGTGGGTTATAAAACCTGTTTGCCAGAGCCAGCGCATCTTTGTCAAAAATCAAGAAATTAATAGTATAAAGAGCTAAATTTAGAAGTTCTCTAGGGTTACTTGTGGCTCCCCCTTTCTTTTGTTTTTGGAGGAGCGTCTTAATGTCTCTTTTTCTCCTCTCTACTATTGTCTGTCCTTGAGGATTAAAGGGTATGCCAGTGGTGTATAAAATTTGATACTGTGCACAAAAGTGTACGAAATGTTTAGAAGCATATGCAGGTCCATTATTTGTTTGTATTGCTTGTGGCAGATCCCTAACTGCAAATGGAATTCAGTGACTACTCAGGCTATCTCTTTTGCTGCTAGTATTGCAAAAGTGAATCCCGAAAAAAATCATGGATAAAAGACAGATGACCAAAAAATTTATAATGGGTCATATCCATTTGCCTAATTTCAATGGGTCTCAAACCACGAGGATTCTTCCCTGGAGGGAGTGTAGGAGCGTGGAAAGGAAGGCAAGCTGTACAGGTTTTTATTATGCTCCTAGCTTCCTCTCTTGTTATTCCAAATTGTAAATGTAAAGTTCGAGCAGCCTGATGATATTTAGAATGAGATTCTTGGGCTTCCTGAAATAAAGGAGTATTGGCCAACATATTTAGAAGATTATCTGCCTTTGAATTACTATCAAAACTAGGACTTGGAAATCCACTATGATAGTGGACATGAAAGATATAAATCTAACCTGGATGCTTTCTTACTTATTTTTGAAGTTTCTTAAAGAGCTGATATATATTGGAAGCTGCAAATTTTATTTGGGCTGTGGCAATTCTTTGTACCACACCTACTGAATAGGCCGAATAAGATATTATATTTATATCTCCTGGATAATAAATAAGAGCTATTATGATTGCATACAATTCATTCTGCTGAGTGTACTGAAAAGGAGTTCTGACTATTCTCTTTAGAGTTAAGTCAAGAGAATATACAGCACAAATATTTATGTTTGGATGCATCTGTAAAGATAGTTCGTCATTTAAGAGGAACTTTAAAAAGCTTTTCTTCAAGAATCCATTGCCTATTATGTAATAGTCTGGTTATCTTTAATGGAGACCCATGTGTAAAATTTGGAGCCAATAAAATTTACCACTCTGGGATGTAAAATTTGGAGCTATAGCTAATAAAATTTGTCACTCTGGGATGGTTTCATAGTGTACATTAATTTGTGCATTAGTATAAAAGATGTCTATTATTATCAGATCTTATCCCAGATAATTATATTGCTTGCTTAATGGCCTTTAATAAAATTCTAGGCACAAGCACTGGGTAAGGAGTAAGGCTTTGTCCTGGTTGTGCTGGGAGGTTCATCCACTCTATCACACTGTCTCCTTGATGAAGGACTGATGTGGGTGCCTCTTTTGTAGCAAAAACTGATATTTTCAATGGTTTTTGGAGTGATTCTTTCAACCACATTGGATAGAGCCAATTAAACTTCTCTCAAAGTCTCTTGAGCTTCTTTTGTAAGCTGGCGTGGTGAATTTAAAGCACTGTTTTCCCTTAAAATGTCATTCAATGGTTGCAATTCACAGGTAGTCAAGCCTAACACTGGATGCATCCATTGGGTATCTCCTATCGATTTCTGAAAGTCATTTAAGGTGTTTAGCTTCTCTGTACTTAAGGAAATTTTTTGTACTGTAAGCACATTAGGGTATACTTCATATACTAAATATTGAAAAGGAGCATGACTTTGGATTTTTTCTGGAGCTCTGTGCAATTTGTAGTTCCTTAGTGTTTCTATGGTCTTTTGTAGACATGTTTCTAACATTTGTTCCTTAAGTGCGCATCCCAATATATCATCCATGTAATATAATAACATTACTTTTGGAAATACTTTTCTTACTGGAGTAAGAGCAGCAGCAATATACATTTGACACATAGTAGGGCTGGTTTTCATTCTCTGTGGCAAAACTGTCCATTCATATCTTTTATATGGTTCAGCTAAAGTTAACACTGGGCAATGAAAAGGCAAATCTTTTCATATCCTCCATATCTACAGGTATAGAATAGAAACAATCCTTAATGTCTATAACTAAAAGAGGTCATAATCTAGGCAACATTCTCTAGGTAGGAGATAGAAGTCCAGGCTGAAGAATTCTCTTAGTTTCCATCTGTTCATTTACTTTTCTTAAATTAGTCAACATCCTCCATTTTTCCAGATATCTTTCTTACAACAAATACAGGGCAATTCCAAAGACTTAGAAAAGGTTGTAAGTGTCCTTGGTCAAGTTGCTCCTTTACTATATCTAATAAGGCCTGAATTTTATCTTTGGTTAAGGGCCATTGTTCTTTCCACACTAGTGTATCAGTTTTCCATTGAATAGGAACAGTTGAAAGTGTTGGCAATCCTTTACCAGCAGCCCTTCCAAAAAATAAAACAAACAAACAAACGAAAAAATGAAGTACTCATTTGTAATACTAATTGTTGTAAAATGTCTCTTCCACACAGATTGATGGGGATTCTTTCAACTATAAAAGGAGTAAAAACTCGTGTTTTGCCTTCAAATCTCAAAGGAGCAGCACTAACTTCAGCTGCTATTGATCCTCCTATGCCAGACATGTAGGTGTCTACCTTAATCTTTGGCCGGGAACTGGGCCAGTTGGTACCTCTAATGACTATAGGATCTGCCCCTGTGTCTACCTATCCTTCTAATGGTAGGTCATTTATATAGATAGTGAGCATAGGATGGTCAACTGTAACTGCTACAGTTAAGAATATTCCTGGATTCTGTTGCTTGGAGTCAGAATCTGGCACCAAACTATCACCAGATTGCTTATTAAGAATCTGTATCAGGGAGGCGGAGCCAAGATGGCAGAGAAGGCACAGCAACTTTCTAAGGTCCTCTCTTACCCTCACAATCAATATTATATTCAGCCTCAAAAATAGGGCTTGACAGCTTCAATTCATAAAGATTAGAAGTACAACAACTCACCAGCCGAAGATTATCTGGAATCTCACCAGAAAAGGTTTGTTCTGAGGGGCCCGGGAGAAGATCAACACAGGCAGAGAGAGAACTAGAGGCTCCAATCGGAGCCCCAAACCAGTAGTGAGAGCACAGATCGCTGCACAAGCCCTCAGTACAGGGCTTTACCTTGGGGCAATTGCGAACCTGCACAGCAGGAGGTACAGCCCAGGGCAGTCTCTGTTCTGCACAGTGGGGACTCGGCCTGGGGCAATAGAACTTTTGCAGGGCGATTTGCTTCTGGGCAGAGACTTCCAGTCTGAACCAGGTTATTGGCTGGTCAGCTGCTAATACCCACAGCCCCACAGGGGGCTCTTCTCTGGGGCAGTGACATTTTCACTGCTTAATCTCTAGCCTTAGGGCAGACGCTAAACCACACAGCTCAACTGGGCACTTAGATAGCTCAGCCAGTGATAAATCACCTCCGGTTGAGGGAAGGGGAAACTTTCACTCAGAGCACTTCCACACCTCAGAGCTGGAGCCGGTTTACATCTCTCCCTGCTCTGCAAAGGAAGGTGGTAACCCCTTGCCCTGAAAGCAGACCCTAAAGTCTTTAAAAATGAATAAAAAAATGAAAAGGACAATAAAGTTTCTATACAGACAAAGAGAAGGTTTGCAACCCTGAAGAGACTAATATCAAACAGGAACCAGAGAATACCCCAAAGGGAAATTATACCTGTTCCCTTTTACATAGAAAAGACCATTAAAAGTCTCAAAAGAGAGTTAGAAGAAAAATGGGGAAAGGAAAAAGAAGCTTTGCAAGAGAGCAACAACTTACTGAAATATGAAGTGGAAAAAGTAAAAAATTCCCAGTAAGTGCAAGGAAACAAAATTTGTGAATTGGAAAAACTAAAACAATCTCTGGAAAGTAAGATTTGTGACTTAGAAAAGACAAAAAACTCCCAAGAAATTAGAATCTGTGAATTGGAAAAAGAAAATAATTCACTAAAAAAAAAAATAAAAATAAAAAAAAATTAGTGAAATAGAAAAAAATTCCATAGAGCAAAACAATTCATTTAAAAACTCAATTGGACATATACAGAAAGAAGTAAAAAAAAGGCTAATGAAGAAAATAATTCTTTAAAAATCAGAACTGAACAAAGAGAAACTAGTGATTCACTGAGACAGCAAGAATCAGTCAAGCAAAACCAAAAAAAATGATAAACTGGAAAAAATCATGAAATATCTACTTGGAAAGACCTGGAAAATAGATCTAGGAGAGATAATCTGAGGATTATTGGACTTTCCAAAAATTATGATAAAAAAAAGAGCCTAGATACTATTTTACAAGAAATCATCAAAGAGAACTGTCCAGAAGTAATAGAATCAGAAGGTTAAATAGGCATTGAAAGAATTAATTGAGCACTTTCTGAAAAAGACCCTAAAATAAAAACTCCAAGGAATAGTGTGGCCAAATTTCAGAACTATCAGATTAAGGAAAAAATTTTACAAGCAGCCAGAAACAAACAATTTAAATACCGAGGTGCCACAATAAGAATCACCCAAGATATGGCTGCCTCCACATTAAAGGATTGAAGGGCCTAGAATCTGATATTCTGAAAGGCAAAAGAACTTGGAATGCATCCAAGAATAAATTACCCAGCTAAGCTGAGGATTTTCTTGCAGGGAAGAAGATGGACATTTAATGAAACAAATGAATTCCATTTGTTTCTAAGGAAAAAACCAGAACTGAACAAAAAATTTGATCTCCAACCATAGGACTCAAGAGATGCAGAAAAGGGAAAAGGAACTCTTCAGAACTGTATTTCTGTATACAAAAAAAACTACATGTATCAGTATAATTACTGATGTAACATAAAAAAGGGAATTAGATATGGAAAAGGAGTAGTGGCAGAAAAAGGGGAGAGGGGGGATAAAAAGAGGGAAACCACATCCCATGAAGAGGCAAAGGAAACTAATCATATCTGAGGGAATTTAGAGAGGGGGAGGAACATTGTGTGAATCTTACTCACATCAGAGTAAGATGTGACAGAAAGGAAGATTTTCTCAAAGAGAAAATAATTGACATACTTGTTTTAGAGAAAATCCTCTCTCGCCTCATTAAAAAGGAGGAGAGGAAAAGGGAAAAGAAAAAGAGTAATAAGGGAAGGGTACAAGAAAGAGGAAGAGATTCAAATGGAGGGAAGGAGGGATTCTAAAGAGGGTAAGCGTCATGATACAAGTGGGGCACATAAGTTTAAAATGGGGAAAGAGGGTTGAGGGGGGCAAGAAAAAGAAAAGCATAATCTGGGGATATTAGGATGGCAGGAAATATAGAATTAGTAATTTTAACCATAAATGTGAATGGGATGAACTCTCCCATAAAGCAGAGCTGGATAGCAGACTGGATCAAAAGTCAGGACCCTACAACATGTTGTTTAGAGGAAACACATTTAAAGCACGGAGATATATACAGAGTGAAGGTAAAAAGCTGGAGCAAAATCTATTATGCTTCAGGTGAAGTCAAAAAAGCAGGGGTAGCCATTCTGATCTCAGATCAAGCAAAAGCAAAAATTGATCTAATTAAAAGAGATAAGGAAGGAAACTATATCTTGCTAAAGGGTAGCATAGACAATGAAGAAATATCAATACTAAACATATACGCAACAAGTGGTATAGCATCTAACTTCCTAAAGGAGAAGTTAAGAGAGTTGCAAGAAGAAATAGACAGCAAAATTGTAATAGTGGGAGATCTCAACCTTCACTCTCAGAATTAGACAAATCAAACCACAAAACAAATATTAAAGAAATTAAAGAGGTAAATTGAATATTAGAAAAATTAGATATGATAGATCTTTGGAGAAAATTGAATGGAGACAGAAAGGAATATACTTCCTCTCAGCAGTTCATGGAACTTATTCAAAAATTGACCATATATTAGGACATAAAGACTCAAAATTAAATGCAAGAAGGCAAAAATAGTAAATGCTTTCTTTTCAGATCATGATGCAATAAAAACTACATTCAACAAAAAGTTAGGGGTAAATAGACCAAAAAGTATTTGGGAACTAAACAATCTCATCTTAAAGAATGAGTGGGTGAAACAGCAAATTTTAGATATAATTAATAATTTCACTCAAGATAATGACAACAATGAGACATCATAACAAAATTTATGGGATGCAGCCAAAATGGTAATAAGAGAAAAGATGAGAACACTAGCTAAACTAATCTATTTGTTTAGCGCTATTCCAATCAGACTCCCAAAAAACTCTTTTAATGACCTAGAAAAAATAACAACAAAGTTCATATGGAAAAACAAAAGGTCAAGAATTTCAAGGGAATTAATGAAAAAAAAATCAAATGAATGTGGCTTAGCTGTACCAGATCTAAAATTATATTATAAAGCAGCAGTTACCAAAACCATTTGGTATTGGCTAAGGAATAGATTAGTTGATCAGTTCAAAGGACAAAACACAGTCAATAACTTGAATAATCTAGTGTTTGACAAACCCAAAGACCCCAGCTTTTGGGATAAAAACTTACTGTTTGACAAATATTGCTGGGAAAATTGGAAAATAGTTTGACAGGAACTAGGCATCAAACCACACTTAACGCTGTACACCAAGATAAGGTCAAAATGGGTTCATTACCTAGGCATAAAGAATGAGATTATAAATAAATTAGAGGAACACAGGATAGTTTACCTCTCAGACCTGTGGAAGAGGAAGGAATTTATGACCAAAGAAGAACTAGAGATTATTACTGATCACAAAATAGAAAATTTTGATTATACCAAACTGAAAAGGTTTTGTACAAACACAACTAATGCAGACACAATTAGAAGGGAAGCAATAAACTGGGAAAATATTTTTACAGTCAAAGGTTCTGATAAAGGCCTCATTTCCAAAATATATAGAGAATTGACTCTAATTTATAAGAAATCAAACCATTCTCCAATTGATAAATGGTCAAAGGATATGAACAGACAATTCTCAGATGAAGAAATTGAAACTATTTCTAGCCATATGAAAACATGCTCCAAGTCATTATTACTCAGAGAAATGCAAATTAAGACAAGTCTGAGATACCACTATACCTGGTAGACTGGCTAGAATGACAGGGAAAGATAATGCGGAATGTTGGAGGGGATATGGGAAAACAGGGATGCTAATACATTGTTGGTGGAACTGTGAATACATCCAACCATTCTGGAGAGCAATTTGGAACTATCAAACTCTGCATACCCTTTGATCTAGCAGGGTTACTGCTGGGCTTATATCCCAAGGAGATCTTAAAGAAGGGAAAGGGATCTGTATGTGCATGAAAATTTGTGGCAGCCCTCTTTGTAGTGGCCAAAAACTGGAAACTGAATGGATGCCCATCAATTGGAGAATGGCTGAATAAATTGTGGTATATGAATATTATGGAAAATTATTGTTTGGTAAGAAATGACCAACAGGATGATTTCAGAAAGGCCTGGAGAGACTTACATGAACTGATGCTGAGTGAAACAAGCAGGGTCAGGAGATCATTATATACTTCAACAACAATACTATATGATGACCATTTGTAATGGACCTAGCCATCCTCAGCAATGAGATGAACCAAATAGTTCCAATGGAGCAGTAATGAACTGAACCAGATACGCCTAGCGAAAGAACTCTGGGAGATGACTAAAAACCATTACATTTACCTCCCAATCCCTATATTTTTGCCTGCCTGTATTTTTGATTTCCTTCACAGGCTAATTGGACAATATTACAGAGTCCGATTCTTTTTTGTACAGCAAAATAGCGGTTTGGTCATGTATACTTATAGTATACGCAATTTATACTTTAATATATTTAACATCTACTGATCATCCTGCCATCTAGAGGTGGGGGTGGGAGGAAGGAAGGGAAAAATTGGAACAAAAGGTTTGGCGATTGTCAATGTTGTAAAATTACCCATATATATAACTTGTAAATAATAAGCTATGAAATTTAAAAAAAAATCTATATCAGCTGTATGAGGATATATTCTGATGGAAGTGTATTTCTTCAACAAAGAGAAGATCTAATTCAGTTCCAATTAATCAGCAATGGACGAAAGCAACTACACCCAAAGAAACAATACTGGGAAATGAATGCAAACAGTTGGCATTCTTATTTTTCTTCCCAGGTTATTGTTACCTTCTGAATCCAATTCTTCCTGCATAATAAGAGAACTGTTCAGTTCTGTACACATATATTGTATCTAGGATATACTGTGACATATTTAACACATCTGGGGGATGGGGTGGAGGGAGGAAGGGGAAAAATCAGAACAGAAGTGAATGCAAGGGCTAATGTTGTAAAAAATTACCCAGGCACAGGTTCTGTCAATAAAATGTTATAATTATTTAAAAAAAAATAATCTGTATCAGTAAACCTGATGCTACTACTTCTCCTGGTTGATAAGTCCCACATTGTCTACCTGTATTAGTGAATGGGGTATTACCTACACATTCCCCAGTTTCCCACATCAGTGTATAAATGAACACAGTTTTGTAAGTACTCTCAGGAGGTGAAATGGTCAAGTCTACTATGCCTGGAGGCAAGGGACCCATAGGCTGGAGAGGAACAGATTTCATCTCTCCAGGGGGTATCTCAGTAGTCCCAGCTGCATATAACTCTATTCTTCCCAATTGTAATTCTTTCTCCCTGATAGGTTGCTTTCTGCCTGATTGATTGTGTAATCCCTTTCTCCCATCAGATTGCTTTCTGGCTGACTGGTCATGTCTGGGTACTGACCTTCTAAAGGATCTCTAGGTGTAGCATTGGCTACCATCATGCCCCAGACCTTTTTTGCCTTGGGCCCTGGAGCTGGGCTCCTCATCCTGTTTTCCTGAATCAGTCTACATTCTGATGCCCAATAAAAGCCTCTGTTGCATTTCCAACATGGGGTTCTGGGTCTTGTTCTCCTACCCTGTTTTCTCACTCTGCCTCTATGCCAACATTGAGCTTTCAGATGCCCTAGTTTACCACACTGAAAGCATTGACAAGTCTCTCTGGAAGTCCCTTGCCAAAAGGGACCTTGTCTTGCCATGTTGGGATCTTGAGAAGTCTGCATCATATCCTAGCTATAAAAAGTATTTGTGTCCACTGTGGCACAGTGTCTTATGATCTCCTCTAAAGGAGCATCCTTTTGTAGGCCCAGTGTAATTCTTTTCCAAACCTCATTAGCATTTCCTTTAGCAATTTTCCTTATCATCCTTCCCACTCCTCCTTCTCCCTCTACCCAGGAAGGTGAAGTTGATGGGGGATGGTCAAGAGCCTGCTCCAATGTAGGTGGAGTTGAAGCTAGACTGTGAGAGTAAGAATCACTGGGCCCTTCAAGTTCACTTAATTCCCCATGCCCTCTGGCATTACTTTCATTAATTTGTCCTTTCTCTTCCTCTTTCTCCTCACACTTCTTATGTGGCTGTTCTTAAAACTTACTTTTTTCTATAACTTGTGGGATTCTTTAAGGCCAATTGTATTAAGTTGTATATATAGAATGTTTCCTTAGAAATTGAATCAGAACCTTTATCATTGTAATATTCACATAGTTAGTCTCCTACTAGTTTCCAATTATCTGCCTCTATTTCTTCTTCTTTGAAGCACCAAGAGGACATGCATTTTAATGTATCCACAAGTCCATCAATCTGCTCCCAAGTTACAGTCAAACCTTGCCTCTTTTTCAATCTGAATATGCTTCCTGTAGATCGCCCTCTAGGTGAGCTTGGGGTTGGGGTTGGGGTTGGGGGTGGGGGAGAATCTTTTCCTAATGTCTGCTTTATTTTAGCTAGAAAATGAGAGTTACTAGTTTAGCTTTTAACAAAGTAAGTTCCCTGTTTGTCTATTAAAATACCCTATTTCCTGGTCACAGGTACTTCTTCAGTGAAATTAGGGTCCTTAGTCCACTTTGGGTGCCAAAATGTAAAGTTTGGGCTACTCCCTGGAGGCCTCATGATCAGCCAGAGTCAGGATAAATTAAAGTCCTTGGTCTTTAGAGGGAGGAGTGAAAGAAGCAGGCAAACAGGAGTTTTGCCAAAGATGTCTCCTCGATTCTGGAGTCCAGAATCTCTACCTTTCTCCTCCTCATCCTGCTGCCAAGTGAATTCTCCCCTCGCTCACCCCACCCTCTAATCCTTGCCTATGATTATCTTAACATCAAACATTGAGCCAGCACCAATGGTGAGAAGAGCAATTTTTCCAAACATGTGCTAATAGAGTCATTGTCTCACATTGAAGAGGTAATTAGCCTTAAGTGTTCAGTTATCTAATTTAAGCATATCTTTTTGGAGTTTCAGTCTGTTAGACATTTTTGCTTTGTTTTATCTGAGATTAGGATCTCTACCCCTATTTTTTTTCCCCTTCACCTGTAGTAAAATAGATTCTGTTTCAGGCTTTTACCTTTACTCTGTATGCATCACTCTGCTTTAAATGTAGTTTTTGGTAAACACCATATTGTGAGATTCTGTTTTTTTAATCCAGTCTGCTGTCTACTTCTATTTTATGAGAGAATTAATTCCATCCACATTCACTGTCAAGAATACTAGTTCTATATTTCCCACCATCTTATTTTCCCCAAGTTATGTTTTTCTCTTTCTTTTCCTCTATCCCTCCAATCCAGTGTTTTGCTTCTGACCATCACCTCCCTCAAACATGCCTCCCCTGTTATAGGCCTCTCATCCTTTCTCATTTTTTTCCTCTTCTACTTCTGTTCTCCCTTCTATTAGCCTCCCCCTTTCCTTTTCCTTTTCCCATCCTCCTTCCTTATAGGCTGAGACAAATTTCTCTATGAAACTAAATATGTCTAATGTCTCTCTTTGAACCAAATCTTATGAGATTAAGGTTCATACATTGCTCATCCCTCTCCCTCCTTTACCTGAATTGTTTTAGGTCTTTTTTTTGCCTCTTCATGAGAAGTAATTTACCCTATTTTCCTTCCCCTTGCCTTTTCTTCCAGTACAATCTCTTTTTTTCCTAGCTTCTTTTTTATATCATCACAATAAAATCAAATTATACCTACACTCTTTATGTACACCCCTAACTAAGATATAGTTCTCAAAAGTTAAACATATCACTTTTTTCCCATGTAGGGATTAAAATTTTTAACTTTAAAAAACCGGGAGTGGCTTAAAGTAGTAAGAGCCAACAGATGTCTTTTCATCAATTAAGTTAAAATATAAACTCACTATGAAGTACTTATAATTCATTGTGAATGCTTTGAGCTAAAAATATATTTCAAAGATATTGCCATAGGCAAAGAATTTATTATTTACTGGTCAATTTGCTTGTGCTGAACTTCCCTATTTTTACCTAGGGTGGTCTTAAAACTATACAGATTCTTACTATAATAAAAAAGATTATTCTACCTTTCAAAGGCAGAATAATCTTCCAGAGCTTGTGCTCCATTAGCACAATCTTTATGAATCCTTGATGATCTTAATAGCAAAAGGAGACATTAGAAAGGGGATATTTATCAACCTAACATCCATTTCTCAATTAATATTTTTTAAAATATTTCTAAACATAAGATATTTCTTATATTACATGCATGGCAATCAATTATTTTACTACTTCATAATTATTAAGTTCTATTTAGCTGAAATATATACTATCCCTCCCTTAAAATATTCACTAACTAAGGGAATTGAATAATAATTTGTTTTGGTCATTTTGTATAAAAATAAATTCACATCTTTGATTTATACTTCATCTTTGTTCCCAAATATATTTCTTCTCGCTCTCAAACTTAGCAAGCCATATTTTGTATGGAATAAAAAATAAAAAGAAGTAGTGGAGGAGCACCACTTGGTCAGAAGCAGTTAACATGAGTTAGAAAAGCTGAGATTTCAATAAAGTCTGATACATCAGATACATAGTGTTCCACCTTAGCAAAGAAGAAAAATAGATGAATTTTCTCTCTTTATGTGACAAAATAAAATTCTGTTTGAGAAGATTATGAAATCAGATTGTACACAATAAATAAAGCCACATCAAATATAAATTCTCCTATAAAATCCTCTTCTCTTTCTTTATTATAATGTAGAAACAAACTTGGTTTATCAAAGTTTATAGCAGCATAGCTTAAGGTTCTGGTAGATGCTACCAAAATATGATATGAGACAATGGCCCATATGTCTGTAATACAATGAAATTATTTAATATTCCAAAAATGTGCAGCTTTCATAGAACATATTTTATATCATGTAAGTGCTTCTATTAGGTTTTATAGTCATATTGTGACATTAACACATACTTATAGATTGACTTATTGGGCACCAATCTAGAAAACTCAACTGTTGCTCAATAGATGATGAATCATTTTGCTTCCAAAAATAAATTCTCTAAGGTATGGAAGAGTTGTCAGATTATAATATCATAGATTTACAGCTGAAAAGAAGTTTAGAGCTTATTTAGTTCAATTCCTTCATTTTAAAGATGAGAAAAGGAAGTCCAGGAAAGGTTATGTGATCTGCATACATTTACACAAAAAAGCAGAATCTGAGGCAAGAATCAACTTCAGGTCTCTTCTTGCCAGACCAAAGCTACATCCCTTACTGCAATCATCAATCAACCATCAATAATCCCTCACTATGTTTTCTTTGACATATCAGGTACTGTGCTAAGTGTTGGCCATTCAATGAAAAATAAAATAAAATGTCATCTTTAAGACCTGCATTATATAAGGGAAGACACATACACACACACAGACATATACATACTTAGATTTACACACATATGAGTGTAAATGCATGCACATGTGTACATATATACATGTATGTAAATACAAAATAAATTCAAGTTAAACAAAATTTTGGGGGGGAGAATGAGTATCACCAGCAACTAAAGATTAGTATATCCATGAAACGGTTTCTCTTTAAAGGCTGAAAATTTGTTAATGTCACTTTATTTCTGAACTGCTTGGTTGCTTGCTCAATAAAATAATATTTACCTTCCATTTCATAATGAATTTTGCTTACTGAATCACCATGAATAGCCTCCAACCCTACCCTTATTCTATCTAAAGGTCAGTTGTAGGAATGATCTTGGTTTATCAAAGGTTATAGCAACATACCACAAGTTCTGCTGGTCCTACTAAACTAAGATATCAGCCTAACAATGACTTTTAGATCTATTATCTAATGATTTTATTTTATTTTCCAAATACATGCAGTTTTCATACAATGCATTTCACATCATGAAAAAGTATATTATAGTTCCTAAGGCTATCTTTCATCACTGCCTATTACATAACATTGTAGAGAGCGTGTTGGAGAAATGCTTGAGATTTCAAATAATAGGGTTTTTAAAACTTGCTCTGTTATATCAAAACTCAGATGACTATTTACTTTTTTAATTTTCTAGAAGAGTAAAAGATTTGATTTAAACTGTAGACAGATTTGCAAATCGTTTTTAATCACTTGACCTAATTTTTAGAAAAAAAATTTACATCAGCATGACCCACATTTTGTAATGTCACAGTGTCCTGCCTACTCATTCTTTTCATTTTGCATTCATCACCACAAGAAGGCTAAAAGAACAGAAACATCTATTTGAAGTAACATCTTCCCATACAAACAAAAATTCACAAAAATACTAAATGAAGTAGATGTAGGGAAGAGTGGAATAAATTTTCCATTAGCTTTGTTTCTTTCTCATTAGACCCTAGCGTGTAGATATATGGATCAGCACTTTCTCTCTGTGTGTGACTAGTTGATAAATTATCCCTAGCATTATAGGTTTATAACAAAGACTATATCCCGCATACTAGGTAATTTAATTGCAATTTAAATATAACCCATAGAACCACTAATGCTTTTGTAAAAGGACCTTCATATTTTATCATTAATTCATCATGTTGGCACAGAAATGCCACAAAGGACTAGTTATGAATTGGTAGAACTATAACCAGATTGGAATAACTGAGATTCTGACCTCAAAACAATATCATTAATAGGGGAGATTGCTGCCCAAAGAATACTTTGTCCATTTCTTATAATCCTCTGATGGGCTATACTTTTCTGGAAATTGTCAAGGGAAAGATAAGCCCTGGGAGATTGTAAAGGAGTAATTTCATGGAGTGAAAGTCTTTTGGAAATAAGGCTAAAGAGAAAAGCTGACACCACTATCCCCAACCCACGTGGACCTGTAGTTAGGTAACACTTTAAAGTACATTACACCATAAATTTTATTATAGCTTTAGTGGTAGTACTCTTAACAACAATTATTCATGCATAGTTCTTTGATACTGACTATCCTAATGGAACATGAGAATTAACCTTCATAATACTCCACTCCAAAATTTAGGTGCATAAGACCAAATATACTTGATTTCTATTTTTTAACTCATGGTAGATTCATCTAAATCTTTTCTAAGCTTCTTTGAATTTGTCTATTAATCCTGTTACCACTACTTAAGGGTAATGTATTTTTTACTTATAATCTTTAGGGAAAATGGACACTATCTTTTTTGGAAATCAAAGGATGCATATTAATTCTAAGATTGTAGATATCAGAGAACAATTTTACTAGCACTCTATCTGTTCCTTTTATTATTTTATGATCATTGGTAATACTCTCTTTTAGCTGTCATCTTTTCATGATGAAATAGCTTAATTGATTTAGTTTACTCTCAAATAGTTTTTTCTTCTTTAACAGGCAGTAAATTTACATATCCCAGTATACTCAAAGAAGAATATAAGAATAATTCTTTTTATTAGTTAGAAACAAGATTCAATAATTAGAAGATGTGATAAAGAAGGATCACAGGATCATAAATTAAAGGCTGCAAAGGGCTTTAGAGATAATCTGTATCAATATTCTTCTATTACAGAAGGTCAAACAGAGTCTTGCTTGAAGTCTAGAAATGCAAAAGCCACTTACAACAGATGCCTTCCCTTAGTAATAAAGAAAAGTGATTTCAGAACCTAGTGATGGAATAGTAAGATAGTCATCTTCTTGAGAAAAAAAATCAACTTAATTAGCACCTTATTTTTATTTCTCACAGAGACATAGAATGTTTGGATGACATAGTTTATCTCAAATGGCTCTTACAAATGATAGTGTACTTTTCCATTTTACTCCCCAGTGATTCTTATTAAAATAGGAATCTAGCATATGATTTCATTCCCCAAATATTTCTGTAAACCACAGAATCTGTATCCCTCTGTCTTTCTGGCATCCACCCTGGAGTTACCTTAAACTATTCCAGTGTCTTTGCTAACACCAAATAAAATGAAAGAGGATTTCACACTATTTTCTCCCAAAAGCCTTTTTTGTATTCATTCTGGTTAACGGAATTACTTATAAAGAAAATGTCAGCTTGTATTATAGGGCACCCTGGCCCAGAAAATGTGGGTGTAAAATTAAGAAAGGGGCAGCTATGTGATACAGAAAATAGAGCACCAGGTCTAGAATCAGAAATAAATATCTGCACTCAGACATTTACTGGCTACGTGACCTGGGCAAGTCACCTAACCTTATTTTGTTCAGTTTTTTCATCTGTAAAATGAGTGAGGGAACAGAACAGTGAATAAGTTCAGTATCTTTGCTGAGAAAACCCCATATGGAGTCATGACGAATATGATAAGAATAAATGATTGAATAGTACAAAAAGAAATGGGCTGACAAAAATATCTGAGTTGAAAAGCATCTCTTCTTATTGGTCTTAGAATTTCTGTTTTGCCACAGACTATAGGTTAAGGGATAGAAGGATGACCCTCGAGTCATCTAATTTGTCTCTCTTTTACAAAGAAGGAAGCTGAGTCCCAGAGACCTTGTGTCTTAGTCAAAGTTATAAAAGAGTAAGGGGGAGGGACTTGGGATTTAAATTCATTGAGGTAAAATATCATGGTACCATACAAACAGTCTTGGAAAATAAGTCTGGATTTTGATACTAGCTTTACACATGATTGTGTTGTCATAATCAGTTCACTTTCCCTTACTGTACTTCAGTGTTCTTATCCCTGTAATGAAAAGGTTGGTTCCTTCTAGTTCTATCATTCTATAAGGAATAGGGGAGTTGTTGATCAGCTTTTTGACATCAGCATTCATTGTTGTGAGCACCAGATTTTATTGATGGATAAGTATACAACTTCAGAAATTGTCAGTCATAAGGTCATTTAGATCTCCTAGAACAAGAATATGTTTTTAGCCTGAATATTTCTATCTTACCAAAGTTGGACATGGAGCAATACTCAAAGAAGCAATTCCAGAATTGATTGGCACAGAAGCTTTAACTTGCTTTGTTTTTTAACTGGTCCAGTTTTTTTCCCCCTAAGATAACCCAATGGTTTTCCAGAGAGGTTCACTATAGTGGTACCATATTTGTTTTGCCATTCTATTGGGTTTAACCCTATTGTAGCTCTGACCTCCTGAGCTAAAATAATACATTGAAATTAGCATTCTCAGCAGCAGGGTGTCAGACACACCATCATATATAGCTGAACTTCTATTTTAACACTTGAGTAAGTCTCCTAAGTGTTCATAATAGATGACATACAAAAGACTGCTTCACAGCTCTGAGTCTGAAAAACATATAGTTCATTATAAATTTGAGCTTATTATTTTTAATATTTATAGTTATGAAAAGTAGCATAAAATTGTGTTTCAGTGTTTGCATTGACACCAAAGAGGCTAATATTTAAGTCTTTCTTTTCTTACATATCAATCATGTGTTCATAAATGTATAAGTCACTTGATTTCTCACTGTCCAAAACAACTCTCAAAGACTAAGTTATGCTTCATAGGAGATTATTTCCACACTGAGATTTTCTTAACATTAATTAAATTACTGGTCCAAATCCTCCTCCTCAAAAAAAAAAAAATAAAAACCACTGGGGAATATATTAGAAAAAAGTACACTTTCATTTGTAAGGACTATTTGAGATAAATGATCTTATCTAAGCACTCTATGTCTGTGCATGAAATAAAATAAGATGCTATTTGAGTTGTTTTTTTTTTTTTTCCTCAAGAAGACTACTTCATTCTTCCATCTATACAATGTAGCTGACTTCTGACAACAATTAAGAGTAATAATACCTCTTACTCTCTGTCGATTGCAAAGTGGTTAGAGAGCAAAAGTTTGGAGTTCATGATTTCAGAAAATAGAGTGCAAATGAACCATGACAGAAAGGAATTTGAAAAGAGGGTTTCAAATGTAGAATAGGAAATAATGTTTGCCTTCTGGCAGCTCTACCTTGTCCGATCATGAATTATACAGTCCCAAACTCAAAGTGCCACAGACCCTGACCTTCAAAGCATTTGAAAGCAATTTCCATTTAAAGATGAATTGCTGAAAAAACAGTTTCCCTTTTGTCCATTAGAAACAAGCAAGAATCACTCTGTCAGGAATATCTAGATTGCTGTATCTTCCCAGTATTTTGTTTTTGTTTTTTCTTTTTTTTGTTTGTTTGTTTGTTTGTTTGTTTGTTTTGTTTTGTTTTTGGGCTTAGGCATTATCTTTTACAGAAAAAGAAAGCAAAATCTTTGTTTAAATTTTTGAAGTAATTTTCTTTCACTTTAGGGTAGAAATTTTGTCAAAGATTTCTTAGAACATGTGTCTGTAAATTCTTTCACATGATTCTTGGGTCAAAGAGAACAGTTAAAATTAATGAACTTTAAACAATTAGTTCTTTTCTTTGGGTTTTAAAACACATTTTCCTCATTTTTATCATGGTGTCTGGGGAAAGAAATTTTACTGTGGAATCACATTCTTATAGACTTCCCCATTCAAATCTCCCTGGGCATTTTGTAATCATTAAAAGTTATAATTAGTACTCAAGAACATTGAATTCCTTAAATGATCATTTTTTAAACTAATAACTTTTTTAATGCTCATATTTTAAAATTTCAATACAATTTAAGGGTGCCTAACTTAAGTGCTAATGACTATCAAAGAAGAGAGACCGATACTCATTTTTTAAAAATCCCCTTTTTATTCTGGTCATTGATAATGATTGGCTGATGATTTTTCCTTTTTTTTTCAAGTAAACATAAGAGAAAAGCTACAATGACCCAAATATATTTAAATAATTCAAAGATAGTAAAATTTCAGAACCCTTCAACGCCTTAATAGGTGGTTTTAAGTTTATATAACTGGAGGAAGGGAGCCTGGCCAGAGGTAGAAATACCACTTTTGGACCAATCTGATGTTTTTTAACCTTTCTAGGCTAGTCCTCAGACAACAAACAAATCCTTAGTTGCCTATCAAGTCTCTAGTAGTATTCTTTCCATTGTGGCAAAAGATGACAAAACTTAAATAATAATGGTACAACTTTGAACATCCAAAGATTGTCTTGTTACAATGATGAAACATCAAAAGAGGATTTCACTGGAGTGTAGAGAGACATGGACTTTACTAAATATTTTAGCATGTTACTAGGATAAAGTTGGGCTCTTCCCTACCTCTTTTGTTTTTGTGTCTCCCTCTGAGTCTCAAGCTCTTTCTCTTTCTGTCCCTTTGTAAGTTTGTTTATTTATTTATTTCTGTCTGTTTGCCTTTTTATCTCTTTTCTATCTTTATCTCTGTGACCCCATTTGTTTCCCTTTCTTTCTCTGTGTTTCCCCCGTCTCTGTTTTGCTGTGTGTCTTTGTGTATATCTCTGTGTCTGTCTGACACTCTATTAACAAGATCTTAGATTGGAAAGGAAATACAAATGTTTCCCTTCTTAACTGACATCTACATCAAATGTTCCATTGTTCAATCAACCAATGAACATTTATTGGGTGGCTCCCATGTTCCAGTCACTGCCCTTGTTGCTGAAGATGCTAAAACATTAAAAGAATCCTTTTTGTTAAGAAACCAATGGCAGTTTGCAGAAGATGTATCTCAATAAGCTGTATGCTGATAGAAGTGCAATAGATCAACATGTGTAAAATCCATAATTAGTTGGCAGAATGGATGTTAAGCAAAACCCCAATCTCAGAATTCATGCTGGATTTGGAAGTGATATTTCAACTCTCATTTATAAATCAATAGCATGAGATGAAGAGGATGGAGTGAATCACTCCAAAGTCAAACTGAAGAGCCATAACAATTCAGTCGTCTTCTCTTGGCATGGTACAAATACACTGAAACACTGGTGAATTATGTAGATAGCAATAACCAGAGTATTAATCAGCACAGTGTCTTCATTTGACTCAGCACAATGCTACAGTAGAGTAGTACATTGACATTGTAGAAGACTATATATATTTATATTGTTGACACAGTGACTCAACACTCAGAAGATTTTAACATGAACCATTATTTTTAGAAAGATCATTGTGATATATTTAGTGGGAGTTTGACATTTTTTTTATTTTTTCTTTTGTTAAGGGGAGATGTAATACTATTTTCTAGGATATGATTATACTTTCAAACAAAGAAGTTCTTCAACTCTTTGTTAAGTTAGCACTCTCCAATTTTGTCTAACCAATAACATTTAATTTATATAGATGAGCACTTTTATATTCACATGATTTAGTACTTTTAGAATTTTCCTAACAAAGTACTTTTTTCCTTTTTATCTGATTCTATGTTTGAAAATTCACCTGATTCAGCAGTTAGTTTATTTTTTTATATTTATCTATTCATTTATGTATATATTTTACTTGCTTGGTTATTCATTTATTCCTTTACTTTTATGCATTTGGGTAAACCATGGCCACCAATTTTTTTTTCTAATCTATCCTAAGACATGAATCAGCAAAAAGTGGATTGCTTGAATAACTTTATGAAGAATGAAGAAAAACCATAATTCTATAATAATCTTCCAAATTCGCATAACTAACAGATAATTTAAAATCCTATAAAATTCCATTTTATTGTTATTTAGTTGTATTTGATTTTTCGTGACACATTTGGGGTTTTCTTGGCAAAGATACTAAAGTGGTTTGTCATTTTCTTCTTAAGTTTATCTTACATATGAAGAAACTGAGAAAAACAGAGTTAAATGACTTGCCCAATGTCACACAGCTAAGAAGTATCTGAGCTGAAATTGAACTTAGATATTTTGGACTCTAGGCCCACCATTCCATCTAGCTGTCTTTACATGTTCTACAACCCAACGTATAAATATTCAAGGGAATTGTATTGTTACTAATATTCCAAACATTAAAGCATTTTAACAAACACATTTAACAAAAATGAAAATATACAGGTAATTTTAGCATCATATAAAATAAGATAAGAAAGATAAGACTCGATTGAGTTAATCACACAAATAATGGAATGTTTAACATAAGTGTTAAGAAGACTTTGAACAATGTAGGTGGGCTGAGTTGTTTTACTTATTGGATAAAAGTAGATGATAATGACACAGGGAATCATTTCTATTTTGTTGAAGAGAATCAGTCATACCATGTCAGCTCCATATAAAACACAAGTTCAAGAATGCCAAAGCTCAGGAGCACTTGGAAGAGATAAAACCTTACATATGTACCAGATAGGTAGGATCTAGTTAATGGAAACCTTAGATCTAAAGCTGAGTCACTCTGACTTTTTTCTATAGCTAATTGTGAGCCATTGAAGCAACGTGAGAACAGAAGTAACACAGTGAAACTAACATTGTGGGACTATCTATTCTATAACACTGTTGAGAAAAGGAAATAATAAATCATTCCAATACCTTTGCCAAGAAAACCCCAAATGGACCATAAACATTCAGACAAATTGAAATAACTCAACAAGTAAAGAAAAGATTAAAAGCTATAAAAGTTACTGTAACGGAAAACATTTAGGAAACTATAGCAATTGTCAAAGATGAAGATTTCATTTATTTGTTTCTTCAGTTTATAGACATTAGGATAGTTAATAGCACAAATGGGAAGCCAGAGAGTTTCTAAGCCTAAGTTTTGATTTACTTCACTGGTATACTGAAACCAGCTCTATCTAACTTAACAAAAATTGGAAATCACTATAAATCAGTGCTTTATTATTTTCTTTATTTTCTAGATTTAATAATATGTTCATGCATTTTAAATATAAAAATGTATGTGCTTACACCCCTTGTTCTATCTGGCCCACCAAATCCAAACCCTAAATTGAATTACTCTATAAACACCATTCAAACTTATCAAGAGGACAAAAGAAGGCTCAGTGAATGAAGTTATGACCAAAATAGAGGCATGATGACTTCAGGCTAAAAAATGCTCTGATAAATGAAATTTACATATACATATTAGATATAGATAATTTAAAATACTTTGCACCCATTATTTCATTTCCAACCCAAAAAACAGTTATTAAATGTTTACTAATTGCCAGACAATTAATAATAATAATAAGACTATCCCTATGTTCAAGGAACTTAGAATCTAAATGGAGAGACAACAAACAAAAGAATGCAAGAAAACAGGTGTATATTAACAAATGCCATCTTGTCCTGTGGAGTTGAAACAAGGCAGGGAGCAGATGAAACATGAAATAATGAAGTAAAAGTTCAATTTGATTGTAGTCTGGTACCTGCCCTTCAGAAGGGAGAGAAAGCTGAGAAAGATTGTTTCAAAATAGTTTGAGCTATTCCATTATGGTGATGAGTTTAGAAGTGATGAGTTTATCTTGGAAATGGCATCATTTTCTGTGGTATTCAATTCTTTGGAATTGAAGCTGGGATTTGTACCACACAAAATACTTGATTAATTTGTTGAAGTTTCTAATCTTTATAGCATAAGGTCCTGAGAGTAGCAATTTTTTTTTAATTTTTATCTTCAACACTTAACAGAGTCTGTCATGTAGTAAGGGTTTAATAAAGGTTTGTTGATTGCTATAATCTAGTGATAAACTTCACCTGAAAGGAAGCATGTTGTAAAGCTAAAGATAGTTAGCACTAGCATTTACAAAAGCATCTAGGGACTGTTTAAACTTACCAACCATTTTGCTGTCTAGGCAAACTCTCTTCACTTGCTCTAAAAAGTTGATGGACCTTTATATCTTACAGACCTATGTAATCATTGCAAAAGAGCTCCATTGGTCCTTAGGACTTGTGGAAATATTGCTTTGAATATTTTCTTCTTTGAGAAACAACCCACTGACAGCATTTTGCTTGGTCTGCTGCTGCTGTAGTGGTAATCCATTCTTACTTCACTTGCTATTAAGCATCAAGTGCTTTCCTTTCTTCAATGATTGCAAAACCACTTGAACTTTTTCTTTAATTTTATTCCATGTTGATTGCTTCTTTCACAAGTGTCAAATAATGGTCTAGGGGAAAAAAAGCACATTTCAACATTATACTTGGTATAGAATGAGTTGAGTCCTATGGTGATACATAGCCTAAAGTGCAATTCTTGTCTGACTTTCTTACTCTTTTTAAAAGCCACAGCAGCAGGGAGCCTACATTTGGATTTTAACTCTCAATGGAAATTCTTGAAGCTTTCAACCTCTATTTTGAAAGACCAAATGCTAATAAACTATTCATTCAGTAATTATTTAGTAAGCACTTGTCTACTTGCCTATTGGTCTCTTCTCCTTCCCTCACCTTTCTGTTTTCCTCAGGAAAGACAGAAAAAAACTTAGACATGATAAGGAATAAATATATCATGCGAGCCAATCCTTTCTCATATTATAGAGATGGGACCTTCGACCCCAAGAGAGAAATACCAAATAATTGCATAAAATGTATTTTATTTCCTTAAATTAGCAAACATTAATATTTTCTCCTTTTTATATTCTGCTCAATTGTATGTGGAAAAAGGCAAAAAGAAATTGAACCCTTATAACAAATATTGTTTGTTAAATAAAAATCCCCATGTTGGCTATGTCCATATTTAATCAGTCTTAAAATCCTGAGAACAAGATAAAAACTACTTCTTATGTTTCAATAGCCCTTGTAAACTTGATAGAAAAGGAATTTTTTTTAAAAAAGGGGTACCCTATTTGAATTGTTCCAGCCATATATAACCAGTAATTTCATTTTTTAAAGGTCAGGAAATAGTTTATTGTAGAGTAGCTATGGGGAACAGTTGATTCCATTTATCAGTCTTTCTATAAATATCCAATGTTACTGGAATATACTGACCTGGAAGGACACACCTACTACTAATTTGAGTTCTGACATTTTTGGAATAATAACTAGTTCTAGGCTCTTTGATCATCTTTCTTCCTCAACCCTGAAGGTTAAGAGTACTGATAGTTTCCAAGGGGCCTGCTCTTTGATGAGTCATACATTGAAGTCTAACAATATAAAGTGCCTAGTTCCAAGACTTTCTAGAAGAATTTGAAAGTATATTTGTTTTCCTATTTTTATTACTTCCAATTAATGCTGATAGAATGGAGGAAGTGAGATGTCCTGTTAATAGAATTGTTCCATAAACATAATTCAAACCATTGTTATAGAAAGAAATAAATCAAAACACAAATAAATAAGTGACAGAACAAGGATAAAGAAAATCCATGTAGAATCTCATCTTAGTAAGTTAGACCTCAGTGTGATGAATCAAATGACATATGTTCATTTTAATTCTGCTGTAGTGAATGTCATTACAAAATGACTTTCATAATGATATTCACCAAACACTCTAACAGTGAGATGAAGTTATAAATCCTTGGTTATGCAATTCATAAGATAAGACAAAGAAAAGAAAAAAATGTAAATAGTTCAGGATTAGAAAAATGATTATTCACTAAGGACTAAATGGGATAAGATGGAGAAGGGAAAAAATGTATCTCATTCACATTAGAAAGATGATTATTTGCTAAGGATTAAAGGAAAAAGGAATGAGTAGTCATCATTTGTGATTTCTATTTAGGGCATCCAAGGTAGCTTTTTAATGATCTGACATGAATAACAGAGTTATTTTCCTAGGAAACATATCTTGGATGTGATAAAGTATCTTCTAAGACTTATCAGATTGGATGATTACAATTATTGCCAATGGTTTCTTGGTTCATTCTATCATTTATTCTGCATGCTTCAACAAAATTGAGTTATAATGTTCTGAGCAAGAAATAATGATTTCAACATTAACTTCTAACTTAAGAGAAGGGCTGTGGAAACTGTTAACATCACATTGAGAAGATCATCTCTTACCAAAACAAAGTAATTCTGTATTATATGTTGAAATATATGATTGCTGTATCTTTGGCTAGGAATAGAGTTCAAATAGTATGGGTTATTAAAATGTATTTTTGGGATGTGGTAGTCAGAAAGAAAATACTGGGGAGGAGGGAAAGAGAGAAAGAAAAGAAAAAATATAACTTGAGGAAACCAAGATGGTAGGAAATACAAGCAAATAATCATAACTGTGAATGTGGATTAGATGAACTCTCCTATAAAACAGAAGTGGATAGCAGACTGAATCATACAATAAACTTTTTTACAAGAAACACATTTAAAGATGTATCACACTACCTACAGAGTAAAGGTAAAAGGCTTAAATAGAATCTACTATTCTTCAGCTAAAGTTAAAAAAAAATCAGCAGTAGCATTCCTGAACCCAGATCAAGCAATATTAAAAACAAATCTAATTAAAAGAGATAGGTAAGAAAGCTACAAGTTGCTAAAGAGTACCATAGACAATGAAATAATGCTAAACACATAGTCACCAAGTAATATAGCATCCCAATTTCTTGAGAGCAAAGTAAGAGAGCTGCAAGAAGAAATACGTAGAAAAAACTAATGAGAGATCTCAATCATATTCTAGCAAAACTAGATAAATCAATCTAAAAATAAATGAAAAAAAAATTAAGCATGTAAATAGAATTTTAGGAAAAAAATAGGTGTGATAGACCTTTGGAGAAACTTGAATGGAAACAGAAAGGAATATATATTTTTCTCAACAAATTATGGAACCTATACAAAAATTGACTATATATTAGGGCATAAAAAAACTCAAAATCAAATGCAGAAAACAGAAATAGTTCATGCATTTTTTTTTCAGATCATCATACTATTAAAAAAAAAACCTATATGAAATACAAGGCCAGGGGACAAAAAAAAATTGGAAAATAAATAATCTAATCTTAAAGAATGCAACAACCAATCATAGACACAATTGATAATTTCATCTAAGAGAATGACAATAATGAGTCAATATACCAAAAATTCATGGGATGCAACCAAAGCAGTTCTTAGGATAAGTTTAATATTTTTAGATATTTGCTTGCATAAAACATAGAAAGACAAGATCAATGAATTGGGCATGCAACTAAAAAAAAAGCTAGAAAAAGAACAAATATAAAATCACCAATTAAATACCAAATTTGAAATTCTGAAAATTAAAGAGATTAACAAAATTAAAATTAAAAAAAATTAAATTAATTTAAAAAACTGAGTTGGCTTTATGAAAAAAACAACAAAATCGATAAAAATTTAGATAATTTGATTAGAAAAAGGAAAGAAGAAAAGCAAATTGTTAGTTCCAAAAATGAAAAGGGTGAATTTTCCATCAATAAAGAGGAAATTAGAGGAATAATTAGGAACTACTTCAGCCAACTGTATGCCAATACATCTGATAATCTAAGAGAAATGGAGAAATATTTGCAAAAATACAGATTGCTCAGGTTAAGAGAAGAGGAAATAAATAACTTAAATAGACCCATTTTAGAAAAAGAAATTTAACAAGCTATTAATCAACTCCCTAAGAAAAAATCCCTAGGGCCAGATGGATTTACATATGAATTCTATCAAACATTTAAAGCATAATTAATTCCAATATGATGCAAACTATTTGGAAAAATAGGGAAAGAAGGAGTCCTAACAAATTCCTTTTAAAATGACACAAATATAGTACTGATATCTGAACAAGGTAGGGTGAAACAGAGAAAGAAAATTATAGACCAATTTTCGTAATGAATATTTAAGCAAACATGTTAAATAAAATATAGCAATGAGATTACAGAAATCTATCCCCAGAATAATATATCATGATCAAGTAGGATTTATATCAGGAATGTAGATCTGGTTCAATATTAGGAAAACAACTAGCATAATTAACTATATCGGTAATCAAACTAACAAAAATGATATGATTATCTCAATAGATGCAGAAAAAAATTGATAAAATTCAACACCCATTCTTATTCAATACAGTGGAGACCATAGGAATAAATGGAGCTTTCCTTAAAGTGATCAGTAGCATCTATTTACTATGAACAGCAAGCATCATATGCAATGGAGGTAAACCAAAACCATTTCCAGTAAGGTCAGAGGTGAAACAAGGTTGCTCACAATCACCATTACCATTCAATATTGTATTAGAAATGTAAGCTTTGGCAATAAGAGAAGAAAAAAAGATTAGAGGAATTAGAATAGGTAATGAGGAAACCAACTCATAAGTTTGAATGCTTGGAAATTCAGTTTGGGAAATGATCTCATTGTCTGGAATTTTTCCTGCCAGGTATTCTTCAGAGTATTTCTAAGACAATTCAAATGGAAATGATTCAATTTCCTCACATGATGCTGATGTATTGTTCAGATTTCACAGGGATGCAACAATGAGATCAGCACAATGGCTCAATAGACACTTTTTGTGATCAATTTAATATTTCTCTTTCACACTTTCCTTTGGAGAGTCCTAACACTGAATTAACTACAGCAATGTATGTGTCAACCTCAATGTCAATGTATACAGGCCTGGAAATTATACTGCAAAGTAAAGTCAAGTTATCTATAGCATTTAAAACCTCTGTTTCCTGTAACCAATGGTTCCACGTAAGATGGTGTGATGCCGGTTGACTGAGCACCTGTTTTTTCTTGATGTTCATTGTTACTCCAAAAGTAGGGCAGAACACAAAAAATTGACCCATACCTTGGTGCATCTCAGCTTTAGCGACTGCAAATAATGCACAGTCATCTGCAAACAACAGCAACAAACAATAACACAGCAACACTTCCTCCACTTCAGTCTTGGCTTGTAGTCTTTTCTCGTTGAAGAATTTACCTTCAGCAGTTGCTGACCTTGATGTTATGTTTGACAATTTAACTAAAAGTATCATTATCAAAAGCATGAGAACAAGAGCAAAGACTTGTTTCATTGCATTTCTGAGTTGGAAATAGTGCAAGTACTATCTATTATACAGAAAGCAGGCAAGCATTTCATCATGAAATTTATATATAACAGTGATAAACCTTTCTGGGTAACCAAATTTGACAAAATTTATTGAAGGCTTTGTTCAAGTCTACAAACCTTTCTTCTCTTCCTGACATTTCTCCTTGAGCTGTCAAGCAACAAATACTATATTGACCATTCTTTGGCCCTTTTTTGAAACTACATTGGACCCAGGTAGATGATTATCTCCTGGGGGAAGGAATACCTCATTAAAGAGGACTTTAGCAAGACTCTTGCTAGCAATAACTAAGAAAAAGACCCCATTGTGATTGTCACATGATAGTCCATTTGCTTTACTTTTCTAAAGATGGATAATACAAGCATCCTTGATCTCTTGGGGATAACTTCCTCTTTCAAAATAACCTGGAAAACTTTAGTCTACTTTTGTATGAGAAATCAGCACCAGCCATGTGAAAGCAACATGATGGTATTCAAAAATCTCTTCTTCAGTTAGAATTTTAAGTAAAGAGGAATTGACTTCAACTTTAGGAAAATGGTCAATGGTTTCAGCATTGATTTATGACAGTCTGTTGAGAACACTATAGAAGTGTTTAGCTCATTTTCCTGGGATCATGTTCTTATCACTAATCAATGTAGTTCCATCAGTACTGAGAGTTGAGATGAAAAGAAATAGGTGAGGCTATTAACTTTACATTGAAATATGTTAATGATTTATTTTGTGAAAACAATCTTCCTATACAAAGATGAAAATAGAGGAATACCACTGTGACATGGAACTAATTGAAAAACCAGACCAATGTTTCAAGAGAATCAATTTTCAAATACAGTGTATTTCAGACCTCCACTTATCCCCATATATTTTTGTTATGTTTGTATTTTTATTAATAGTTCAGGTCAAAGCATCAAAGATCAACTTTTCAAATTACAAAATAGACCACTAGAATTATCCTTTAATAGGAAAAAGTAGACTGGATTGCATATGGATGGGTAATTTAGTTTGAGATTCTTCCTGATCTGTAAAACAATATTACTTGAACCAATATTTTTCTTTTGGTACTATAAAAAGTAAAAAAACATAAAAAATATTTCCTGTGCTGATTTGTATGATAAGGAAATATATATTTGATAAATAAGGTAAACCAATTATTAACTGAAGGCCTCAGTGCTAGATTAATATCCAATAAAGCTTAAAAAGAACAACAAAAAATAATGATAGCCTTTTATTTGTGTATTAGTGTCTATATTCTCCCTATTGTTAATTTGTAGGGAATGAAAAAAAAATCAACATCATTGTTATTGTTCATTCATGTCTAAGTTTTTATGTCACTATTTGGGGTTTCTTGACGATGATATAGGAGTAGTTTACCATTTCTTTCCTCAGCTCATTTTAACAATAAGGAAACTCAATCAAAGAGGGATAAATGATTCACCTGGGGTTAGATAACTATATATATAAATAGATGGATAGATGGATAGATAGATCAATCAATAGATAGATAGGTATCTTTAGCACTGACAATACAAAAGCAAAAATAAAATCCCTTCCATTAAAGAAGGTAACATTGATTAGGAGGTTATGAACATAGGTAAGTATCATTTGTGAAGGAAAAAAGGTAGATCAAATGATCTAGAAATAATTGAAGAGGGGGGTATTAATAGCAGGGTTATTTATATATGTAGTTTAACATTTCTTGTTTTTTTTCAAAACTTTTTTTTTATTTCCACATGAAAACTTTTGTCTACTTATTGGAACCATAAGAATCTCTACAATTAGCCTACAGGTAACAAAATAATCTTATATTTATTTTATAATTATTTATTCGTACTTTTTCTCTGAATGTTTTATTTTTGTATTTCTATTCTAGTACCTAATGGACACTTGATAAAGGATTGTTGATTGATTATTGACTGAGTACATTTTGGTGATTGGAGATGGTATAAGGGAATGAACTGAGGCAGAGAAGATATATTCAAAAACAATAGTTAAAATAGTTTGAAAATAATAGGATATATAAAATATATGATATGTAATAAGCTAGAGAAGAAAAAGACAGATTATGGAAAGCCTAAAATGATAGGCAAAGAATTTTTTTTTCCATTACTTCCATTTGATATTGTTGATCTTTTAGCTCTATCAAATACTTTTGGGCAGTTTCATTGGTATGGCACTGAACAAGTAGACGCATTTAGGCAGAATTATAATTTTATTTATTAGCCCCACCTACACAAGAGCATTGGATAATTTTCCAATTGTTTAGATGTGATATTATTTATGTGAGAAATGTTTTGTAATTTTGTTCATATGGTTCTGGGTTTGTCTTGGCAGATAGACAACCAAATATTTTATTTTGTCAACAGTTATTTTAAAAGAAATTCCTCTATCTCTTGCTCTTGGCCTTTGTCAGTAATGTATAAAAATTCTGACAATTTGTATGGTTTTATTTCGTATACTGCAACTTTGTTAAAACTGTTAATTGTTTCCAGTAAGTATCTGGATGATTTTCCAGCATTTTTTAAGTATATCATTATATCATCTGCAAAAGGTGAGAGTTTTATTTCTTCATTGCCTATTCTAATTATTTTAATTACTTTTTCTTTTCTTTTGCTAAAGCCAATATTTCTAGCACAATACGGAACAATAGTGGTGATAATGGGCATCCTAGTTTCACTCCTGATCTTACCAGGAATGGGTCCAGCTTCTCTCCATTACAAATAATGCTTACTATTAATTTTAGGTAGACACTACTTATTATTTTGAGGATAACTCCCTTTATGCTACCTAATGTTTCTAATAGGAGTACATGCTGACATTTTGTCAAAAGGTTGTTTTTTTTTTTTCTGCATTTATTGAAGTCATTATAGAATGGATTGTTGGTTTTGTCATTAATGTAATTAAACATAATTTTCCTGATAATGAACTGTCACTGCATGCCTAGTATAAATCACATTTGGTGAAATTGTGTTATTCTGCATATAAATTGCTGTTTTCTTTGATAATATTTCATTTAAATTTTTGCATCAATATTCACTAGGGAAATTGGTCTGTAATTTTCTTTCTCTGTTTTGCCTCTTCCTGGTTTAGGTATCAGTACCATATTTGTATCATAGAAGGAATTTGGCAGGACTCAACCTATTTTTCCAATTAGTTTACATAGTATGGGAATGAATTGTTCTTCAAAATGTTTGATACAATACATTGGCAAATCCATCTGAACTTTAATTAATAATTAAATCTAATTTTTAATTTTTCCTTTTCTAGCTTTGTTAGTTGTATGCACAGTTCACTGATCTTCTCATTTTTTAATTTTATTCATGCAAATATTTAGAGATATAAAATTTGCCCTAAAAATTACTTTGGCTGAATCCCCTAGGATTTGGTATGGTGTATCATTACTGTGCCTCCCTTGGATGAAATTATGGATTGTTTCTGTGATTTGTTGTTTGAACCATTTTTATAATTATAATTAATTAATAAATTTATTTTTATGTATTTTTATAAAAGCTTATTTCCAAAACATATGCATAGATAATTTTCAGCATTCACCCTTGTAAAACCTTGTGTTCTACCTCCTTTTCTCCCATTCCCTCCCCTACAATGCAAGTAATCCAACATATGCTAAATATTGCAATTCATATATATATGTATATATATACATATATATATTTCCACAATTATCATGCTGCACAAGAAAAATCAATTAAAATATAGAAAGAAGACAAAGTGGAAGCAAACACTAACAAAATACATTAAAAAAAAAAAAAAAACTATGTTGTATTCTCCACTGTAGTGCAAGACTATTGAAAATGCCCTGAATAACCTTCCTGTTATTTATCATGGTACATTCTTGCTGTTGCTATGTACAATGTTCTTATGGTTCTACTTCACATGCATCATTTCATGTTAATCTATATAGGGCTCTCTGAAATCATCCTACTGATCATTTTTATAGAATAATAATATTCCTTAACATTCATATACCATAACTTATTCAGCCATTTTCCAACTGAAAGGCATCCACTCAATTTCTAGTTTCTTGCCACTAAGAAAAGGGCTGCTACAAACATTTTTGGTGGGTCCTTTTCGCGTTTTTATGATCTCTTTAGGAGACAGGCTCCTAAATCTATGCTCAATCTGCTGAATCAAAGTGTATGCATAGTTTCATATCTCTTTGGGGAGAGTTCCAAATTGCTCTCCAGAATGATTGATTCAGGTCACAACTCTACCAACAATGTATTACTGTCCCAGTTTCTCCACATCCCCTCCAAGCACAATAATTATACATGCATGTGTGTGTGTGTTTGTGTGTGTGTGTGGGGGTATTAAAGCTTTTTATTTAAAAAACATGTGCATGGATAATTTTTCAACATTGCAAAAACCTTCTGTTCCAAATTGTTTCCTCCTTTCCCTCATCCCCTCCCCTAGATAACATGTAATCCAATACATGTTAAATATGTTAAAATCCCATATAAGTACACATAGTTGTACATTTATCTTGCTGCACAATAAAAATCAGATCAAGAAGGAAAAAAATACTGAGAAAGAAAACAAAAATGTAAGCAAACAACAACAGAAAGAATGAAAATGCTTTTGTGATCCACACACAGTTCCCATAGTCAGTCTTCTCTCTGGGTGTAAATGGCTCTCTTTATCAATGAACAATTGAAACTGGTTTGAATCATCTCATTTTTGAAGAGCGCCACATTCATCAGGATTGATCATCATATAGTGTTGTTGTTGACTTGTATAATGATCTCCTAGTTATGTTCATTTCACTTAACATCAGTTTATGTAACTCTCTCCAAGCCTTTCTGAAGCCATCCTGCTGGTAATTTTTTATAGAACAACAGTATTCCATAGTATTCATATACCACAATTTATTCAGCCATTCTCCAGTTGTGGGCATCAGTTCAGTTTCCAGTTTCTTGCCATTACAAAAAGTATTGCTACAAACATTTTTGCACACATGGATCCCTTTCCTTCCTTAAAGATCTCTTGGGATATTAGCTCAGTAGAAACATTGCTGGGTCAAAGGGTATCCACAGTTTGATAACCTTTTGAGCATAGATCCAAATTGCTCTCCAGAACTCTGTTCACAGTTCCACCAACAATATATCAGTGTCCCAGTTTTCCCACATCCTTTCCAAAATTTATCATTTCAATAACTACATTTTCCTGTCATCTTAGCCAATCTGGGCAGTGTGAGGTTGTTTTAATTTGCATTTGTATGATCAATAGTTGTTGTGATCTTCTTCCCAAATGCAGCCAGGTGATAAAAGTTCAGATTTTTATTATTTCCAATATAGCCCGGTTAGCTTAGAGGCCTATCTCTCTGCTTGGTTCCAAGAGCTCTCTCCAAATGTCTTTAAATCCAAAGGTCTGGTCCTTCAGCCTTTGCCTCTGTTTTCTTCAGCCTCCAGCCAGCTCCAGTCTTCATGTCATTCCGGTGAAAATCCCGACTTGTAGCTTCTTCTTCTCTAGAACTCTCCGACTGGCCCATTGGCCTATTTATGCTCCTTCCAGAAAGAGGGATTATGGGTTTTCTCCCATAGTGCTCTCTGGCCCAAAGAGCTTCAAGGGAGGTATGAACTCATTGAACTCCAATGAGTAAAGGTGTGAACACAAGCCTTGTATTGATTAGTTCTACTTAGTACCTTGTTTCAGGTTCTGCCCAAAACATCTTCTTGTAAGATTAGATCAACTCTAATCAGTTAGCAGTTAGTAAGGATTCCAACATCTCCCCCTTTCTTTTGTTTTAAAACATAGGGGGTTTCTGAGGGGGTACACATAAATCCATCAATATGGACCAGAACTTTGTAACAGATATACATGGTATACATAAATCCATCAATATGGGAGGCATTATACATAATTTACATAAGCACATAGCAATTTAACACAGGCTAGTAGTAATGTAACAACATAAATCAACCTGAAAATTTACACATGTCCATAAGTCCTAGAAATAGTCCATAAGGAATCCATTGTTCATTAGTTCATGCGCCAGGAATCTAATAATTCCTGTAAGCTCTGAAGTACTGCAAAAAGTCTCATCAACAATTTTTCATCTCAGGGAATCCAGTGATTCTTGCTGATTTTTCAGGAACTGAAAGCTGAAAATTTTAAAGTTCTTTTGACAGTCTCATTGTTCTTTTTCCACCTGTGGAAATATAAGCAGATCCTCTTCCCCAAGCAGTTAACCTATCTAATTCTCTTCTGTTTACCACTTTTGGGATTTCTCCTCATCATCTGGTAATTACATTGGAGCTGTTTGCATTGGATATTGTCTTGTTGTCTTAAAAGGCCTGTATTCTTCCCAACTGTAATCCTGATTGCTTTTCTGTTGGTTGATGACATCAGAGTTCTGAATTTCTAAAGTCTCTCTGGGTGTAACCTCAGCTGCTATCATGCCCCACCTGTCCTTTGATTGATACTTTGGAGCTGGGCCTTGCCTCTCATAGAAGCCCAGTGAAAGCCTTGGTTTTATCAGAACCTTTGATTGTAAAAACATTTTCCCAGTTTATTGCTTCCCTTCTAATCTTGTCTGCATCAGTTTTGTTTGTATACATAAATCCATCAATATGGGAGGCATTATACATAATTTACAAAAGCACACAGCAATATAACACAGGCTAGTGGTAATGTAACAAATAACATGAATCAACATGAAAATTTAACTACTGCAAAAGTCTCATCAACAATCTTTCATCTCAAGAAATCCAATGATTCTTGCAATTGCTTAAAATACATAAGCACATAGTAATATAACACAGGCTAGTAGTAATGTAACAACATAAATCGACCTGAAAATTTACAAATGTCCATAAGTCCTAGAAATAGTCCATAAGGAATCCATTGTTCATTAGTTCATGCGCCAGGAATCTAATAATTCCTGTAAGCTCTGAAGTACTGCAAAAAGTCTTATCAACAATTCTTCATCTCAGGGAACCCAATGATTTCTGAAGATTTTAAGAGTCCTTTTGACAGTCTCATTGTCAGCCATCTGATTCTTTCTTCATCTGTGGAAATATAAGCAGATCCTCTTCCCCAAGCAGTTAATCTAATTCCCTTCTATTTACCAAGTTTGGGATTTCTCCTCATCATCTGGTAATTACATTGGAGTTGTTTGCATTGGATATTGTCTTGTTGTCTTAAAAGGCCTGTATTCTTCGCAACTGTAATCCTGATTGCTTTTCTGTTGGTTGATGACATCAGGGTTCTGAATTTCTAAAGTCTCTCTGGGTGTAACCTCAGACTGGAGCTGGCTGGAGGCTGAAGAAAACAGAGGCAAAGGCTGAAGGACCAGACCTTTGGATTTAAAGACATTTGGAGAGAGCTCTTGGAACCAAGCAGAGAGATAGGCCTCTAAGCTAACCGGGCTATATTGGGATAATAAAAGATCTGAACTTTTATCACCTGGCTGCATTTGGGAAGAAGATCACGACATTTTGGCGCCCAACGTGGGGCGCCAAAATGTGGTGAGCTTTTTCTTCTCAAAACGCAGCCAGGTGATAAAAGTTCAGATCTTTTATTATCCCAATATAGCCCGGTTAGCTTAGAGGCCTATCTCTCTGCTTGGTTCCAAGAGCTCTCTCCAAATGTTACCAAATCCAAAGGTCTGGTCCTTTAGCCTCTGACTCTGCTTTCTTCAGCCTCCAGCCAGCTCCAACTCTTCATGTCATTCCGGTGAAATCTCGACTTGTAGCGTCTTCACTCTCTGAAGAACACTTCTGCCACCAGCCAGCCAAGTGGAAAATATTCTGCCTTGCCTCGGAGAGAGGGCTTCTGGCGTAACTCTACTGAAATCTGACCGAGAGCTTCTGTCTGTTTCTTTTATCCAAGAGGGAGGAATTGTGGGATACAAGAGAGAGGGATTATGGGTTTTCTCCCATAGTGCTCTCTGGCCCAAAGAGCTTTAAGGTGTGGACTTTGAGTAAAGGTGGGAACACGAGCCTTGTCTTGATTAGTTCTACTTAGTACCTTGTTTCAGGTTCTGGCCAAAACAACTTCTTGTAAGATTAGATCAACTCTAATCAGTTAGCAGTTAGTAAGGATTCCAACAAATAGTGATTTAGAACATTTTTTCATATGATTAGAAATAGTATTACTTTCATCAGAAAATTGCCAGTTCATATCCTTGACTGTTTATCAGTTTTAGAAAGGCTTGAATTCTTATAGAATTGACAGTCAATTTTCTACATATTTTAGAAATGAGGTCTTTCTCAGAAGCTTTGGATATATTTTTTCCCCCTGACTTATGGCTTCCCTTCTAATCTTGTCTCGATTGGTTTTGTTTGTACAAAAAATTTTAATTTAATATAATCAAAATTTTCAATTTTGTATTTCATAATCTACTCTAGTTCTTCTCTGGTTACAAATTCCTTCCTTCTCCACAGATCTGACAGGTACACTATACTTTTTTTCTTCTAATTTTCTTATACTATCACTATGTCTAAATCATGAACTAATTTCAACCTTATCGTGGTAGAGGTTGTTAGTTATGAATTAATGCTCTCTATTTGTATAGAAGCTATTAGTTGTTAGAGTGCACTTTACTTTTTTGCTCATTTTATCAAAGAAAAATCAAAGAAAACAAACAAACAAACAAACAGCAAATGCGGTCTGCTTTTTTGGCCATGTGATGTTACCAAGCTTCCTCTACAGACTACAGGAGGCAACAATGAAACAGAAATGGAACAGGAATGGCTGGGCTGCCTGCACAGTGTTTGTACTCTGAGACTCTGAGAGCATGCTGAGTCCCTCCTGGTGCTGGGTGGGTGTGGCCATGTCCCATGAGACTCTGTCACTTTGGGAGTCAGTCTTTACCCTCTGCAGTTTGTATTGGATATTTTATAACTTCTCTGTTGATGTACTGTCTTGCAACCAGGGCAGAGTGGCCAGCATTGTGGCAGAGTCCTCCCTAGATTCTTTCCCCTGTGAAGACAGCACCCTGCCCCAAGTATGTTCAGCATGAACTGGCCTCCTTGCTCTGGCTCCCTGCCTGCGCCTGGCCACCTCCTCCCATGCCAACATGTGACCAAAACAGACATTTTCTGGATATGTTCGAAATTATTTTCTGCTTATAATTTGTTGCACTCCCAATATTCATGGGTTTTGACAGTCTAACACAATTTCAGAGGCTGAATATCGTGATTCATTTGAAGGCAGCAAGAGAGTTCAGAAAGAAACATTGTCTTATTTACCATCTTGGCTACCATCATATAATCTTGTTGTTGTCAACAGTCATCTCCTGGTTCTGCTTATTTCACTCAGCATCAGTTCACCTAAGTCTCCACAGGCCTCTCTAAAATCATCCTGCTGATTGTTTCTTACAGAACAACAATAGTCTATAACATTCATATATCATAACTTATTCAGCAATTCTTGAACCAATGGGCATCTATTTATTTTCCACTTTCTTGCCATTACAAAAAGAACTGCCACAAACATTGTTGCATATATGGGTCCCTTTCCCTTCTTTAAAATCTTTCTGTCACATAAGACCAGTAGACCACTGGTTTGATACCAGTTTGATAACTTTTTGAGCATAGATCCAAATTGCTCTCCAAGATGGCTAGATCCCTTCACAATTCTACCAAGAGAGCATTACTGTCCCAGTTTTCCCAAATTCTTCAAAGATTCATCATTATCTTTTCCTGTAATATTAGCCAATCTGAGAAGTGTGAAGCAATATCTCAGAGTTGTCTTAATTTCCATTTCTTGAGCAATAGTGAATCAGAACACCTTTCCATATGAATAGAGATGGCTTTAATTTCCTCATCTGAAAATTGTCTGTTCATATCCTATGACCATTTATGAATTTGAGAATGGCTTAAACTCATAGAAATTTAAGTCAGTTCTCTATATGAAAATGAGGCCTTTATAAGAACTCTTAAATGTAAAAAATGTTTTCCCAATTTATTGCTTCCTTCTAATCTTGTTTGCATTAGTTTTGTTGGTACAAAAACTTTTTAGCTTAATATAATCAAAATTATATAGTTGATATTTAATACACATTTCTAGCTCTTCTTTGGGGACAAATTCCTTCCTTCTTCACAGATCTGAGAGGTAAACTATCTTATGTTATCCTAATTTGATTATAATATCATTCTTTATGTCTAAATCATGAACCCATTTTGACCTTACCTTGATATGTGATAGTTGGTGTGGGTCAGTGCCTAGTTTTTGCTAATATAGTTTCTAATTTTCCCAGCAGTTTTTGTTGAATAGTGAGTTCTTGTGCCAAAAGCTGTTCTCTTTGGGCTAGTCAAACACTTGAATGCTGTAGTTATTGAGTATATTGTTCTGTGAATCTAACCTATTCCACTTATCAACTACTTTATTTCTTAGCCAGTACCAAATCATTTTTATGACAGCTGCTTTATAATAAAGATTTAGGTCTGCAAAGATAAGCCACTTTCATTGGAATTTTTTTTTTCATTAATTCCCTTGAAATTCTTGACCTTTTGTTCTTCTGCATGAACTTTGTTATTATTTTTTTTTCCTAGATCTGTAAAACAATTTTTTGGGAGTTTGATTGGTGTAGCACTAAATAAGTAAATTAATATAGGTATTATCATTTTTATTATATTCACTTGGCCTATCCCTGAGCACTTGATATTTTTGTTTAGATTTGTTTAGATATGACTATTTCTGTAGAAATGTTTTATAGTTGCAGTCATATAGTCCCTGAATTTCCCTGGGTAAGTAGACTCCCAAATATTTTAGATTATCTACAATTATTTTAAATGGATTTTTTCTTTTTCTCTTTTGCTACTGGACTTTGTTGGTACTATATGAAAATGCTGATGATTTCTGTGGATTTATTTTGTATCCTGCAACTTTACTAAAGTTATGGATTGTTTTTTAGCAGTTTTTAGTTGATTCTCTAGTGTCTCTAAGTATACCATCATATAATTTGCAAAGAGTAAAAATATGGTTTCCTTGTTACCTATTCTAATTGCTTTAAATTCTTTGTCTTCTCATTGCCAAAGCTAACATTTCTAATACAACATTGAAAAGTAATGGGGACAATGGGCAACCATGTTTCACTCCTGATCTTACTGGGAATGGTTTTAGTTTGTCCCTATTACATATGATGCTTGCTGATGGTTTTTAATAGACATTACTGATAATTTTATGAAAAAGTCCATTTGTTCCTATCCACTCTTGTTGTAATGGATGTTTGATTTTATCAAATGCTTTTTCTTCATCTATTGGGATAATCACATATTTTTTGTTACTTTGGTTATTGATATAGTCAATTATACTAACATTTTCCCCAATATTGAATCAGCTCAGCATTCCTGTTATAAATCCTACTTGGTCATGGTGTATTATCCTGGGGATGACTTTCTGTAATTTCTTTGCTAATATTTTATTTAAGATTTGTGCAGCAATATTCATTAGGGAGATTGGTCTAAAATTTTCTTTCTTTGTTTTCACCCAGCTGGTTTAGGTACCAGCCACCATATCTGTATCATAAAAAGAATTTGAAAGGAGTCCTTCTTTTCCTATTTTTTTCAAATACTTTATATAGTATTGGAGTTAACTGTTCTTTAACTGTTTGGGAGAATTCACATGCAAATCCATCTGTTCCTGAGGATTTTTTCTTAGAGAATTAATTAATAGGTTATTCTATTTCTTTTTCTAAAATGGAACTATTTAAGTAATTTACTTCCTCTTCTGTTAATCTGGGCAACCTATATTTTTGTAGGTATTCCTCCAGTTCACTCATTTATTAACATATAATTTATTGACATATAATTGGGCAAAATACCTTCTAATAATTGCTGTAATTTCCTCTTCTGTAGAGGGCTGAAACTATTAGGTTGCACTGAGGTTGGGACTGCTAAGCACTTGAGGCCAACTTCTGATTGGACAATACTCTATGGGCATATGCTTGGAAAATGATCCTTTCCACTATCCATACTGGCTTAATGATTGATGTTTAGAGGATTACAGGAGGGACTAGGGGGTGGGGTAAGACAAGCCAGGGTCACATGCTTGGCACTAGAAGAGAGGGAAGGTAGTCGGGTTGATTCTGCTTCCATCCTCTTCAATCCCGTGTCTGGGGACCAAGAATAAAGGTTAAGGACTTTTGCTTATCCTGACTCCTGCTGATTCTGGGGTGTCCTGAGTATTAGCACAATCATTACACTCTTCATTAGTTGAAAGTTCTCCCTTTTCATTTTTGAGACTAACAATTTGATTTTCCTTTTTCCTTTTTTAAATTGAGTTAAATAAAGTTTTATCTATTTTGGGGGGGTTTTATTCCATAAAACAAACTTTGAGTTTTATTTCCTAATACAATAGTTTTCTTACCCTCAATTTCATTAATTTCCCCTTTTATTTTCAGAATTTCAAATTTGGTATTTAACTGAGTATTTGTAATTTGTTTTCTTTTTTCCTAGCTTTTTTAGTTGTAAGCCCAATTCATTGTTCTTCTCTTTCTCTATTTTATGCAAGTAAGCAGCAAGAGATATAAAAATTCCCCTTATTACCACTTTTGCTGCATTCCACAAATTCTGATATGTTGTTTCATTATTACCTTTCTCTTGGATGAAGTTATTGGATTGTGTCTATGATTTGTTGTTTCTCCCATTCATTTTTAGTATTAGATTATTTAATTTCCAATTAATTTTGGTCTATTTTCCCCTTGCCTTTTATTGCATGTAATTTTTATTGCATTGTGATCTGAAAAAATGAATTTGCTATTTCTGCCTTTCAGCATTTGATTTTGATGTTTTTATGTCCTAATATATGGCCAATTTTTGTATATGTTCCATGAATTACCAAGAAAAAAGTATATTCCTTTCTTTCTCTGTTCAATTTTCTCCAAAGCTCTAGCCTATCTTACTTTTCTAAAATTCTGTTTAATTCCTTAACATCTTTCTCATTTATTTGCAGTTCAATTTACCAATCTCTGAGAGAGCAAGGTTGAGATCTACCACTAAAATACTTTTACTGTATATTTGTTCTTACAGCACATTTACCTTCCCTTCTAGGAATTTAGATGCTATACCACTTAGTGCATATATGTTTAATGTTGATATTGCTTCATTATCTATGGTATCCTTTAGTGTAATGTCTGGGCTAGCTCCCTGGAGATCTCTCCCTGGAGGTCAGCCAGAGTCAGGATAAGTAAAAGTCCTTGGTCTTTGGGGGAGGGGGAGAAGTTAAAGAAGCAGGCAAACTGTCAGGAGTTTTGCCAAAGATCTCTTCTCGATTCTGGAGTCCAGAATCTTCACCTTTCTCCTCCTTATCTTGCCACCAAGACAGTCTATGGCCTCTGTCATCCTACCTTCTTTTCCTTACCTATTATTATCTTAACCCCAAACATTGACTCAGCACCAAACAATGAGAAGGGCCAGTTTTCCAAACATATGCTAATAGAGTCATTGTCAAATAGGTAATTAGCCTTAAGTGCTTGCTTGTCTGATTCAAATTCCCCTTTTCATAGTTTCAGCCCTTTATGCTTTAGCAAGCAAAAGAACTTGTATTACAGCCAAAAATAAGCTGTCCAGCTTAAATGAGCCTTATCTTTCAGGGAAGAAGATGTACATTTAATGCCACAAGTGAATTTCATCTATTTCTTATGAAATGACCTGAGCTGACCAAAAAATTTAATCTCCAAATACAAAAGTCAAGAGAAGCATAAAAAAGTAAAAAGGAAAGAACTCTTGAGAAGTATAATTCTGTTATGGGTATACTTAGAGAGTGCGAGTATTATTTGATTTTATTATAATAATATGAAAAAAATAACAAGAGATAGAAAAGGGATTGTGTTGGAAAAAGAGAAAAAATGGAGGTAAAATGAGGGAACTTACATCTCATGAAAAGGCAAAGAAAATCTATTATAATTGAGGGAAAGAAGGGTGGGTGTGAGTATTGTGTAAATCTTACTTCCATCAGATTTGGCTCAAAGAGAGAATAACAGACATATTGGGTTTCAAAAAGAAACTTGTCTCACAGTATAGGGAAGTAGAAGAGGAAAGGGGAAAGGAAAGGGGAGGGCAATAGAAGGGAAAACAGAAGTAGTAGGGGAAAAGTGTAAGAAAGGGGAAAGATTTCTAAAACTAAAGAGCTGTGTGAGGGAGATGGTGGCCAAAAGCAAAATACTGAAGAGGACGGAAAAGGGAAGGGAAAGAGAAAAGCATAACTTGGGGTATATAAAATGACAGGAAATACAGAATTAGTCATTTTAACTGTGAATGGGAATGGGATGAATTGTTGTGAAGGAAATTATATATTTTGCATTTGGCCTATTGTATTTTTAAGGAATTGCCTTCATTTTCCAAATTGTTGACTCTCTCTTACATACATCTCATTTCTTTTCTCAGTTTTCTTTTTCCCTTCTATCTCTCTTCTTTGTCTTTTAAATTATTTTGTGAACACTTCCAAAAAGCCTCTTTGGGCTTGAGACCAATTCATATCATTCTTTGAGATTTCCTCTGGTTATTTTGTCCTAATCTGAGTTGGTGTTTGATCTTACCTGTCAATATAGTAGCTTCTTATGTTCAAGGTTATTTTCTTTTTCTTGCTTATTTTCTTTCCTTTTCTTTTTCTTTTTGTATTTCCTTTCTCTCTCTCTCTCTCTCTCTCTCTCTCTCTCACTTTTATGGTTAGGCTCTGCTCCTAATATAAAAAAAGAAGCTGTTCTAAGCTTCCCGTGTAAATCTGAGTCCTTGCTTTGAGCATAAGGGTCCTCTGTGTTTGGTGCTTTACTCCCATCAGGGGAATCTTTACCTGCTCTTTCCAGGAAATAGTCTGATTTCCCAGAATTTGCTTTCTGAGTAGTTAATGTGGGTTGCCCCACTGGTTTGCTAAAATATTGAGCCAATACTAAGAATTTTAGTGGCTGATCTTCTCTCTTGAAGTCCATCCATCCTATCTTGACCTAGAGAGGGGTTTCATTTCATTGAAAACTGTTTAAAGGTTTGGTTTCATTACAGGATAAAATTGGGAGAGCTCAAGCAGCTTCCTGGCTTCACTTTCCTATCTTGGCTCCACTTCCTGAAGCAATCATAATGTTAGGTTGCATCATTAGAATGATAGTTTTCACAGTGTCACTTCTACTCTTACACAAGTAATGGGACATATTTCAAGAAAACTTGACTAGTTGAAGTACATTTGGAAGATGAATAAAAGATTCAGAGGGTCAGAGCCCAGTCTATATGAATAGTGACTTAAAAGTATAATCTGAAAAGCAGATTTTCAAGAGGTATAGATTATATTATTTTAAGTACTAGAAGTATTGAAATATGGTTTAAAATCATTCTGTTTGGCTATATAGAGCAGATATACAAATCTATACAAGATAATAGCAAATTAATTTTTTGACTCAGTATAAGCAAATTCTTGACAATGATTCTACCCGGAAATAGAATGAGCAATGAGTTCCCCATCAATGGAAGTAATCAAGCAAAGGATGGATGAATAATTTTAATAGATTATTTAGAGATAATTTATACTTAAGGTAGATATTAGACTAGATGACCCCAAAGGACCACTTTAATGCTGAGATTCTCTTCTACATCATCCTTCTCAAATGCAACACTTTATTTCTCTTAGATTCCAAAAAGAACTATTTGAGTTGGCAAATTATCCTAATGTTACCCCAATGAATAAAGAAAAGTGGAGGAAAAGTATCTGGGAGAGAAAATAAAAGTGAAAAGAAAGAGAAATGTTTTTTAAATATATGTTTACAAAGGTGAAACATCAAGATTATTTCTACATATTCCCCCACTATATTGGATATAAAGAAAATGATTAAAGCAAATGACACTGCCAGAAGCAGGCAATGGAACAGTAAATAGAGAATGTGAACATGATGATTAGTCAAATGAAAAATCGCATACAGATTGGTGGAATCACTTAACTAAAATGTAATGTTTCAGACAAAAGGGAAGTTTAAAATGCCATTATTCATCCCTGCTTGCTTCATTACATACAAAATGAGACACCCTGGTGCTGTGGGAATGGGCATAGGGACTAGCAATGAAGGAGTTACCATCCAAGCAAGAATCAAATAAGGAATTCATTGGGAATTTAGAAATAAAGCAAGAATAATACTGTAGCACTGTAACTGGTTACTTATTTAAAGCTTGAGTCTGTTACTCAATTCTCTGTGTTCTTCAGTTTCTTCATCTGAAAACAGAAAATCATTTGAACAGAACAAATCTAGTAAAATAAGCATTATATTTGTAGTCAGATGATCTTAGGGAAAGCCCAGATCTTCTACTCATATCATCCTCTACTTTGACTCAGTTGCTCTGGATCTTAGTTTATTCATCTGTAAAACGAGGGGATTGGTGTAGACAATTTCTGTACCATATTCTGTCTCAAAGTCCTATGTTAGTATGCCTAAATTTTGTAAAAGGCATCACATATCTTATCATTTGATGAACACTAAAATGTATTTATTATTCCTAATATATCTTTCCCATCAGCATTTGAGGGTACTGAAAGTTCTCACTAAAGTATTTTGAAATCAAGGCAAATAAAATTCCTGTTTGAAAAAAAAGAACTGAAAGGATTATCTTATTATTTTTTCTCCCAAATCTACTCTTCTTTCAAATCTCCTGATATTCTTAAGGACCATTAAATCTTTCTAGACAACAGATTTGAACAATGTAGTATTCTTATCTCTTCACTCTTACTCATTTGACAAATATGGAGAGCTGCCCTATCCTGCCACTTTTGTGTACACAAAATTTACCATTTCAATTCCTTTTTCCCCACTTAAGGTCCCCTTAATTCCCCAGAATTATAGTTCAAATTTCATCATCTCTTTCCTGGACTACAAGATCCTAGCTGATCTCCCAGTCTTAAGTCTGTTCTCTTTTCTAATTTATCCTCCACTCAGCTACTAAAATATTTCCTTCACAGACACACCCCTGCCACCACCATGCAAGTCCAATCGCAATACCTTCCCTAAGACAACAATTGAATATACTCCAATACTGAACTATCACTTCTAGGATATATAGTAGACTGTTCTGTTTGACATTTAAAGCTCTTCACAAGTCCTGTAAACCATTTCTTAAGTTACTAGTCTTCAAAGAGGTTACTCTTCCACACATACTTTACTGACCTTATTTATAAACCTCACACACAATACTCCACATCTAGCTTAGTAGTGGTTGATGCCAATCCTAATAATGTTGTCTCACTCTATTCTTGCTTTCTGAAAATTGTGATTTCCTTGAAAAATTAAACACGACCTTACAACAGGGGTTTTAAAATGGCCACAACCAAAATAAATTGGAAAATAATAAAATTAACAAAATATAAAAAGAAAATGTTAATAAGTAGCTTATTAGCTCAATCTTTGGCCTTCAGAGTTCTTTATGTACAGTTTAGGTACATACTTGTTTCTAGTTAAATTTGACACAATTGTTAAAAAGGAATACTTTCCTCAGTACTCATGCTATTTGTGGTTTATGTATAAAAAGTCTCTTCTTTCAGAAGATAAACATCTTATGATCATGAGCTCAATATCACTTTTATCTTAAAAGTGCTTAATAGAATCCCAGGCACCTGGAAATTGCCTTATGAATGCTTAATTGATTTTTATGGCACTAATATGAAATATTAATAATTTGATATTTTTATGAGTCGTAATTTTTAGGAATGTCATCCCTCTCCTGAAATAGATAATAATCTTTACACATGTTTTTCACATTTACAATTTTTAATCATCTCTTTTCTGGTAATAGTGTTCAGCCAAAGTGGTGGCCTGAAGACATTAAAATATATTGGAGAATTGAGTTAAATGTTTTGAATAAATGTTTACACAAAATAAAAAAAATATATGAAAAAGTAACTTTGCATCCAGAATTTTCCTGAAGTCTACCAACACATGTAACTTTCCTTTTTAGCTTTAGTGATTAGCTGTCAAGATAATGGCATTAGCCATTGAGAAGAGACTATAATTCTTTTTTTCAAAAGTTTTTTTTTCTTTATTTACTTAATATTTTATTTTCCTCAGTTACATGTAATTTTTTTTTGTTACATTTGTTTTTAAAACTTTGAATTTCAGCTTCTTTGCCTTAGTACCCACCTAATTCCATTGAGAAGACACATGTGAAGTTTTACAAAACATTTACATAAAAGTCATATTATAAATATATATATATATATGTGTGTGTGTGTGTGTGTGTGTGTGTGTGTGTGTATGTATGTATATATTTATAAACCTCACACTCCATACTCCACATTTAGCTTAGTAGTGGTTGATGCCAATCCTAATAATGTTGTCTCACTCTATTCTTGCTTTCTGAAAATTGTGATTTTTTTTTTGTTACATTTGTTTTTAAAACTTTGAATTTCAGCTTCTTAGTGCTTAATAGAATCCCAGGCACCTGGAAATTGCCTTATGAATGCTTAATTGATTTTTATGGCACTAATATGAAATATTAATAATTTGATATTTTTATGAGTCGTAAACAGGAAGGAATGGTATTAAATATAAATATGGAGTAAGAAAACAGTCACTTATTGTCATAGTGAGTTAATTTCTTTTGGTGCTTCTGCATTCTAGACATTTAATTCTCATCATTGTTTTCATCATTGCTTTCATCTGAATCCTCTCTACTGTTTCAGAATATTCCAAGAAAATGTATAAGATTTATATGCACACAATATTTATTGTCATCCCCCCACCTCAGGCAAAGAACTGTAAATTATGCCCAAAAGGCTGAAAGATGTGCATATACTTTGATCCAGCAGTACTACTAATAGGTTTGTATCCCTAAAAAGTTATCAAAAAGGAAAAAAGATCTACATATACAAAAATATATTTTACAGCTCTTTTTTGTAATGGCAAAGAATTTAAAATTGTTGAGATGTCCATCATTTGGGGAATGGCTGATGAAATTGTTGCATGTGAATGCAATGGAATACTATTGTTTTACAAGAAAGTATGAGCAGGCAGATTTCATTAAAATCTGGAAAGACTTATATGAACTGATATAAAATGAAATGAACAGAACCTGGAGAGCAGTGTATATAGCATCAATTCTACTGCATTATGATTAATAGTACATTATTTAGCTATTCTCAGTAATACCATGACAAAAGAAAATTTGGAAGGACTTAAGATGAATACACTGTCCTACACTGTCCACTTTCTCTTCTCTCTCTCTCTCTCTCTTTCTTTCTCTCTCTCTCTCTCTCTCTCTTTCTCTATTTATCTATCTCTCTTTCTCTCTCAACATGGTAATATGGAAATATGTTTTATTTGAATGTACATGAAAAACCTATATCAAATTACTTTCCTTCTCAATGACTGAATCAGTTCACAAATCACCCAACTGTGCTTTAGTGTCCCTATTATACACTTTCCTCTCCATTATTTAGCATTTTCCTTTTCTGTCATTTTAGCCAATATGATAGTTGTGAAGTAATCATTCCAAACAGCTTTAATTTGTATTTCTCTAATCAATAGTGATTTAGAGAATTATTAATTTGGCTCAGTTCTATAAATATTTGAAAAAATATGACTTTTATCAAAGAAACTTATTTTAACCTTTTTTTCAATTAGACTATATTTTCTGAGTCCCATTTTCCCTTTCTTTAACCTTTTCCTTCTCTGTTTATTCTTTCCCTCCTCAAAAGCAGTTTTTTTTTTCTGAAGACAATCTTCCCCAATATTCATTTCCTACTATCACTATCCACCCTTTTTACTCCTATTTGTCCTATTTACACCCTTGTCTCCTATAGGACAAGATAGATTTCTGTACCCAATCGAATATTTATGTTATTTCCTCTTTGAGCTAATTGTTAACAAGGTAAGGTTAAAGTGTTGTAGGCTGCCATCCCCCCATCTTCTGTTTCATTGTAATTGCTTGCTTGTTACTCTTTTATGCAGAAAATTTAACTCATTCTAGCTTTCCCCTCCAAAAACTTCTTTCTTTCTCAATCCTAAATTAATTAATTTGTTATTATTATTATTAGGTAGCATCCAATCATAGTCAACTCATACTCAAACCTCTTTCTATATAAATATCTTCCAATTGACCTCATAATGATAAAATTCTTAGATGTTACATTTATCATCTTTACATATAGAATATAAACAGCTTTGAGTGGATGACCATCAGTTGGACAATAGCTAAAAAAAACTTTGGCATATGAATGTTATGGAATATTATTGTTCTATAAGAAATGATTGGCAGGATGATTTCAGAAAGGCCTGGAGAGACTTACATGAAATGATATTAAGTGAAGAGAGAAGAACCAAAAGAGCAACAACAAAGTTATATAATAATCTATTCTGATACACATGGCTCTTTTCAACAGTGAGGGGAATTAGGTAAGTTCCAATGGTCTTATGATGGAGAGAACCATCTGCAGCCAGAGAGAGGACTGTGGGGACTGAGTGTGGATCACGACATAGTATTTTCACTTTGTTGTTGTTCTTTGCTTGCATTTTGTTTTCTTTCTCATTTTTTTTCCCTTTTTGATCTGATTTTTCTTGTACAGCATGAAAATTGTGGAAATTATCTCAACCTCTCAGATTGGCTAAGATGACAGGAAAAGATGACAAATGATGGAGGGGATGTGGGAAACCTTAGATAATAGTATATTACTGGTGGAGTTGTGAAATTATTCAAACATTCTGGAGAGCAATTTAGAACACTGCCCAAAAAACTACAAAACCATGTATACCCTTTGACCCATCAGTACCATTACAGGGTTTATATCCCAGGAAAATTATAAAGGAAGGAAAATGACACACATGTGCAAAAATGTTTGTAGCAGGTCTTTTTGTGGTAGCAAAAAATTGGAAAATGAGTAGATGCCTATCAATTGAGGAATGGTTAAAAATGTTGTGATATATGAAGGTAATGAAATATTTTTTTTCTATAAAAAGGATAAACAAGCTGATTTTAGGAAGGCCTAGAAAGATTTAGATGAACTGATGCTGAGTAAAACAAGTAGAATCAGGAATTCATGATACACAATAACTGCAAATATGTATGACAATCAACTATGAAATATGTCATTCTTCACAGTGGTTCATTGATCCAATTCAATCCCAATAGACTTTGGACAGTAAATACCATCTGCATCCAGAAAAAAAAAAAAAAAAGAAGAACTACAGAGACTGCAAGTAAATTAACATGTTATATTATATTCACTTCTTTTTTTGCTGCTTTTTTTTCCTCTCCTATGTTTTTTCCCTTTTGCTCTGATTTTTGTCTCCCAATAGAATTCATAAAACAAAGTATATTAAAAGAAATAAAAATAAAAAGAATGTTGTGGAAATATGTATAGAAGAATTGCACATGTTTAACATATTTTGGATTACTTCCCATCTAAAGTAGGGGGTTGGGGGAAGTGAGGAAGAAAAAAATATTTGAATAACAAGGTTTTGCAAAAGAGAATGTCGAAAATTATCTATGCATATCTTTTGAAAATAAAAAGCTTTAATAACTATGTTTCAATATAATTCAATAAACTCAATTTAAACTATAAAGAAGAATACAGTTTCACATTACTGAATCCCTTATGATTTCTCTTTCTTGTTTACCTTATTAAGCTTCTCTTGAATCTTGTTTTTAAAAGTTGAATTTTCATCAGAAATGCTTAAAAGTCTATTTCATTGATGCTTGAATTTCTCCTGAAATATTAGTTAGCTTTGCTAAATAGTCAATTGTTGGTTGCAATCCCAGCTCCTTTTCCCTCTATAAAATCATATTCTGGGCCCTCTGATCTTTTAGTGTAGGAACTGCAGGATGGCATTATCTCATTTGTGACTTAAGAACATTTGATTTTTCCCCTGGCTGCTTCCAATCTTTTCTCCTTGACCTGGGAGCTCTGGAGTTTAGCTAAAATAATTCTGGGAGTTTTCATTTGGGGAATTCTTTCAGAAGGTGATAGATAGATACTTTCAATTTTTATTAGCCTCCATATAGTATATCCAAGTTGTTCACCTTGATAATTTCTTGATTTATGATGTATAGAATATTTTTCTGGTTATGGTTTTCAGGTAGCTCAATATGTCTTACATTATCTCTACTTAATCTATTTCTAGGTTACTTGTTACTCCAAAAGTTACTCCAAATTTCACATTTTCTTCTATTTTTCATTGTATTGATTTTGTTTTATTATTTCTTGATGTTCCATGAAATCATTAATGTCTGTTTGCCTGATTCTCCCATTTCATCAATATTTTGTTTGGTGAATTTTTGTAACTCTATTTCCATTTGATCAATTCTGCTTTTTAAGTTCATTTTTATCAATATATTTTTGTGCCATTTTTGCCATTTGGCATTTTATATATATATATATATATATATATATATATTGCCTCAATTACCTCAGCAATTATATATATACATATTCTTTTTTTTTTTTTGCTGAGGCAGTTGGGGTTAAGTGACTTGCCCAGGTTCACACAGCTATGAAGTCTTAAGTTCTGAGGCCAGATTTAAACTCAGATCCTCCTGACTTCAGGGCTAGTGCTCTGTACACTGCACCACCTAGTTGCCCCATATTCGCTATATTTTTAAAATGTTTTCTTTATAATTTTGTACCACTGTGTTGCCTTTTTTATCAAGATGTTGACTCATTTAAAAAAAATTAAAAGTACTTTTTTTTTTTTCTTCATGCTTTTGATGTATCTGCTTTGATGTCTTTTCTAAATTTGTATTTTGATCTTCCCCTGTTGTCATGGTAAATTTCTCTGACCTTTTGTTGTTGATATTTTCTCATTTTTCCGTACTAGTTCTTAACTTTTAATTTTCTGTTGGGCCCTGCTCCCAAGGTGGAGGGGACACACTCCCAAGTTTTAGGTTTTTGTTGTGTTGTTGTTGTTGTTATCTCTCTCTGTGTGTGTGTGTGTGTGTGTGTGTGTGTATGTGTGTGTGTGTGTTGCTACTTTCAGATTTAGTTCTGGATGACTGTTAGTTTTCTGTTCATTCATGGCAATAAGGTGTAAGAAGAGGTGTTTTTGCTGATCTCCTGGTTTTCTGTGAACTGTTTTCATTTCTAGAACTGTGATTAAGATACCAACTCACCTACAGTCACATTCTCAAGTATGCAAGTTCTCCTGGCCTTGTAACTATGACCTCAAACTGTGTATGGGTAATTCACCAGTTTTGCTCCCAGTGTCAACAAAAAATTCCCTAAAATCTCTTTCTGACCAGTAGTCTTACCTATTTACCATTGGTTGACTGAGAGTTCTAGTAGCTACCTCTGCAGATTCAATTCCCCAAAAGATCTGTTGCTGTCTTACCCCAAAGTCTACTGCTGACTTACTAAGCTTTGCCTATGCTAACTTGCATTTTACTATTATCCCAGTGAAACAGACATTTCCTGCTGAACTTTTAAGTTGATTAAGACTTGAAAATTGTTTAAAACAATTATTTGGTTCTGCTTTTTAATTCATTTAGAGCTATTATTTTAAAGTCATAAAGAGGGAAATTTGAAAAACTAAAGTGATTGACAGCCTTTACTCTGGTACCTTTGCTCTGCCTTGTGAAAGATTATGATTAAATCAATTATCAAATGATCAAAGGATGGCTTAATAACTACCCTCACATGAAGTAAATATTCAATAAATATTTTCTAAGTTATTAAAGTCATCATCCTTCATAGTAATATGCAAAGATGTAAGTACATGGCCCTGAATCAGAAACTTCAAGATTTACATGGTTCCCTCTCAGAAGGACAGAATCACAAACTCTCAAAATTGAGAGGTCAGCTAGTTCAAATAAAGAAGAATCTCTCAAATGTATGCATTATGTTAATTTTCTAGTTTCTAATTAAAAGTGTGAACTAATGATGGATTTGGTACCTTCCAATTCCATTTTAGGATAGTACTAATTGCTAGGAAATTTTTCCTTACAACAAGTTTAAATCTAATCAATTTGAATTTATTAGAATGGGCAGGATGAAGATTGGGAAATATCATTAATGACAAAAAAAACACAACCATGTACCAATAAAGATATATTTTAATATTCTAACTCTGTCTTTTGAGAATAAGTAGAATAAACCAGGCCTTTTCCACAAGATGACCTTTCCAGTTCTTCAAATCAATTAATATACTCTTAATAACGCCTCTAATTTAGGATATAATCCTCATTTAATGACATCACCATGCTGAGTTGTGTTGTTTTGTTTTGTTTTGTTTATAGACGGTCTGGATCTTTAAGCTTCTTACTAAAAAGTGGTAACTATAATTTCCCAGAGTATTTTAGAAATAATCTGCTTATAAACAGTCTACATTAGGATTCTTCAACCCCAAATTTTTTCATTTACTACAAAATGAAGCTTTTTCTGATGTAGTAATTTTAAAAATTATTTTGATGCATCTGACCTTTCTCTGATAACATCTCATTTCTCAAACATAAAGAGAACTGAGACAAATTTATTTAAAAAAAATAGCAGCTATGCTCTAATTCATAAATGATTTAAAAATATGAACTATTCCCCAAAGGCTATAAAATCACAGATATCCTTTTATCTAACAATACCCCTATTAGGCATAAATTTTAAAAGAGATTTTTTTCAAAAAAAAAATGACATACACACACAAATATTTATAGCAGATCTCTTCTAAGGGCAAACAATTAAAAATTGTGGTGATACCCAACAATTTGAGAACAGCTGAATAAATTATGGATTGTGATTATGATAGGATATTATTCTTCTATGAAAAGTACTGAGCAGAATACTCTCAGAAAAAACCCTGGACATCCCTCCATGAACTCAAGCAAAATGAAATGAATTGTATACAAAGTAATATGTGATGATCAGCTGTGAAGTACTTTGTTATTCTCAAAAATATAATCATCCATCATTATTCTGAAGGACTTATGATGAAAAATCTCATCCATACTCAGAGAAATAACTGATTGTGTCTAAATAAAAATTTAAACACACACACACACACACACACACACACACACACACCTCTCTCTTCCTCTCTCTCCTTATTTTTTAAGAGTTTTTTAGGGGAGAATATATATTTTCTTTTATAACATTTCTTTCATAACATTTATTTTATGTTATTTCATAATATTTATCACATGTGCTTTCTCAATGGGTTGGGTATAAGGGAGGGAATTTGCAACTCAAATTTAAAAAAAATGTAAAAAAATTATTATACATTAACTTGGGAGATTAAAATGTTAATAAGTTAATTAATTTAAAAATTGAGTTCTAGATTCTCTCCCTTCCTCTTTATCCTTCCCACTATTAAGGAAACACATGTAAAGTTTAAAAATATGGAAACAGGGAAAACTATTTCCATAAAAATTATGTGACAAAAGGAAACATAGATCTACACTCCCCCCTGCCCCAAATAGCATCAGGAAATATTAAGTTAGAAAATATGCTTCAATATGTATTCAGACACAATTTATCATTTCTCTGCGTATGGATATGATTTTTCATCATAAGTCCCTCAGAGTAGTTGTGGATCATTGTATTATTGAGAATAACAAAATCATTCACAACTGATCATCCTATATTACTTTGTACACAACATATATTACTTTGATTAAGTTCATAAAGGAATTTCCAGGTTTTTCGGTTCATCATTTATTATACAATAACAATATTCCATCATAATTACATACTACAATTTATTTAGCCGTTCCCCCATTGATGGGCATTGACTCAATTTTCAATTATTTTCCCTGAGAAAAGAACTGCTATGAATATTTTTGTACATATAGAACCTATGAATGGAAAAATATTTTCCCATTTTATTGCTTCCTTTCTAATCTTTTCTGCAATAGTTTTGTTTGCACAAAATCTTTTTAGCTTAATAGAATCAAATTTATCTATTTATGATCAGTAATGATCTATAGTTCTTCTTTGGTCACAGATTCCTTCCTCCTCCCCAGGTCTGAGAGGTAAACTATCTAAGGGTCTTCTAACTTATTTACAATCTCATTCTTTATGTCTAGATCATGAACCCATTTTGACCTTATCTTGATATTGGTGTTAAGTGTGGGTCAATGCCTAGTTTCTGCTATACTAATTCCCAATTTTCCCAGTAGTTTTTGTCAAATAGTGAATTCTTATCCCAAAAGCTGGACTTTTTAGGTTTGTCAAACATTAGATTGCTATAATCATTGACTATTTTGTCCTTTTCACGCAATCTATTCCACTGATCAACTAGTGTACTTCTTAGCCAGTATCAAATAGTTTTGATGACCACTGTTTTTTAATATAGTTTTAGATCTGCTACAGCTAGGCCACCTTCATTTGATTTTTTCTTCATTAGTTCCTTTGAAATTCTTGACCTTTTGTTCTTCCAGATGAATTTAGTTGTTATATTTTTTAGATCAGTAAAATAGTTTCTTAGGAGATGAATTGACATAGCCTTAAATAAACAGATTAGTTTAGGTAGTATTGCCATCTTTATTATATTTGCTCTACCTATCCAAGAGCACTTAATATTTTTTCCAATTGTTTGGATCTGATTTTATTTGTATGGAAGTGTTTTATAGTTTTGCTTATATACTTCTGATTTTCCCTTGGCAGATAGATTCCCAAATATCTTATACTATCAACAGTTTTTTTTTTTTTTTTTTTATAATAGCTTTTTATTTAAAAGATCTATGCATGGGTAATTTTTCAGGATTGACAATAGCAGAATCTTTTGTTCCAATTTTTCCCGTCGTTCCCCTCCCCCCCTCCCCCAGATGGCAGGTTGACCAATATGTATTAAATATGTTAAAATATAAGTTAAATACAATATGTGAATACATATCCATACAGTTATTTTGCTGTACAAAAAGAATCAGACTTTGAAATAGTTTGACAGTTATTTAAATTGAATTTCTCTTTGTATCTCTTGCTGTTGGATTTTGTTAGTTATGTATAAAAATGCTGATGAGTTATATGGATTTATTTTGTATCCTGAAACTTTGCTAAATTTGTGGATTATTTTTCACAGCTTTTTAATAGATTCTCTGGGGTTCTCTAAGTATACCATCATATCATCTGCAAAGAGTAATAATTTGGTTTCCTCATTCCCTACTCTAATTCCTTTAATCTCTTTTTAATCTTTTATTGCCAAAGCTAGCATTTCTAATATGGTATTGAATAATAATGGTGATAGTGGTTAATCTTGTTTCACATTTGATCTTATTGGGAGTGGTTCCAGTTTATCCCCATTACATAAGATGCTTCCTGATGGTTTTAGATAGATGCTCTTGACTATTTTAAGGAAAACTCCATGTATTCCTATAATGTCTAGTGTTTTTTAACAGCAATGGATATTGGATTTTATCAAATAATTTTCTGCATCTATTGAGATGATCATATGGTTTTTTTTTTAAATTGGTTATTGATATAGTCAATTATGTTAATAGTTTTCCTCATACTGAACCAGCCCTGCATTCCTTGTATAAATCCTACTTCATTGTCATGGTATATTATCCTGGGGATGATTTTTCTGCAATCTCTTGCTAAGATTTTATTTGAGATTTTTGCATTAATATTCTTTAGGGAGACTGGTCTATAATTCTCTCTCTCCCTCTCTCTCTCTCTCTCTCTCTCTCTCTCTCTCTCTCTCTCTCTCGATATATATATATATATATATATTATATATATATATATATATATATATATATATATATATATATATATATATATAATCTGTTTTCATTATACCTGGTTTAAGTATCAGTACCATGTCTGTTATGAAAGGAATTTGATAGGAGTCTGTTGGAATCCTTACTAACTGCTAACTAATTAGAATTGATCTAATCTTACAAGAAGATGTTTTGGGCAGAACCTGAAACAAGGTACTGAGTAGAACTAATTAATACAAGGCTTGTGTTCAAACCTTTACTCATTGGAGTTCAATGAGTTCACACCTCCCTTGAAGCTCTTTGGGAGCATAAATAGAGCTTCAATGGGCCAGTCAAGGAAGTTCTTCAGAGGAAGAAGCTACAAGTCGAGATTTCACCAGAATGACATGAAGAGCGGTGCTGGCTCTGGAGGCTGAAGAAAGCAGAGGCAGAAGCAAAGGACAAAGTGGCAAGAGCTCTTGGAACCAAGCAGAGAGATAGGCCTCTAAGCTAACCGGGCTATATTGGAGATAATAAAAGATCTGAACTTTTATCACCTGGCTGTGTTTTGAGAAGAAAAAGCTCACCACATTTTGGCGCCCGAACAGGGACCGATTCAGATCCATCTGAACTAGATCACAACAGGAGTCCTTTATTCCCTGTTTTTTCAAATAGTTTATATAGTATTGGAGTTAATTGTTCTTTAAATGTTTGATAGAATTCACATGTAAATCTATCTGGTCCTGGGGATTTTTTCTTAGGGTGTTGATTAATAGCTCATTCTATTTCTTTTTCTAAAATGGGACTATTTAAGCAATTTATTTCCTCTTCTGTTAATCTGGGCAGCCTATATTTTTTTTTCTTTTATTTAGATCAAATTTTGCTTTTGCTTCATCTGAGATCAGGATGGCTATCCCTGCTTTTTTGACTTCACCTGAAGCATAATAGATTCTGCTCCAGCTTTTTACTTTTATTCCATATGTATCACCTTTATTTAAATGTGTTTCCTATAAACAACATATTGTAGGAATTTGGCTTTTAATCCACTGTGCTATCTGCTTCCACTTTATGGGATAGTTTACCCCATTCATATTTATGGTTAAAACTATTAATTCTGTATTTCCTGCCATCTTATTATCCTCAGATTATATTTTTCTCTTTCCTTTTCTCCTCATCCCCCTCCCCAGGTATTAGATGAATTCTTTCAGTGGCTATTTTACCTTCTGATTTTATGACATCTGGGCAGTTCTTTTTGATGATTTACTGAAAAATAGTGTCTAGGATCTTTTTAAATCATGGTTTTCAGGGAGTCCAATAATCCTTAGATTATCTCTCCTAGATCTATTTTCTAATTCTGTTGTTTTCCCAAGTAGGTACTTAACATTTTTTTCAATTTTTTCAATTTCGGGGTTTTGCTTGACTGATTCTTGATGTCTCATCAAGTCATTCATTTCTATTTGTTCGATTTTGATTTTAGTGAATTATTTTCTTCATTTACTTTTTTACTTCTTTTTGTATTTGTCCAATTGTTTTTAAATGAGTTGGTTTGTTCTATGGAATTTTTTCCATTTCACAATTTTTTTAAGAAGTTATTTTCTTTTTTCCAATTCACAAATTCTTTTTTTCTAGGAGTTTTTTACCTTTTCCAATTCACAAATTCTGTTTTCCTGGTTGTTCTTTACCTTTTCCATTTCACCTATTCCGTTTTTCAGGGACTTGTTTTCTTTTCCCACTTTATCAAATGTTTCTTTAATGAGTTATATGCCTTTTTCAAATCCTCTTGCAAAGTTTTCCTTTCCTTTCCCAGTTTTCTTCTAGCTCTCTTTTTCAATCCTTTTAAATTTCTTCTTATAGAGCCTTGTGTGGTGGGGACCAGGTTATATCATCCTTTGGGGCTTCATCTGGAGACAGTCTGCTTTTAGTCTCCTCACAGTTTGAAATTTGTTCTTCTCTTTCAGTATAGAAACTATAGTTAGAGCATATTTTGCCTTTTTAATCATAAAAAAAAAAAAAAAAAAAAAAAAAAAAGTTGGGGTCTGCTTTTAAGGCAAGGAAGTCCCAAAGTTCCTTTACAGACATCAGGAAGCAACAACAGTTGTGATGGGATCTCACTTCATTGCTCCTGGTCCTGGGTGGGTGTGGCCAGCTCCCCATGAGACTCTGGTACTTTGGGTACACTCTTACCTTTTGTGTTTGTGTTGGATGTTTTGTAACTTCTCTGCTGATCTACTGGCTTGCAAGCAAAGCAGAGTAGCTAACACTGTGGTAGAGTCCTCCCTGTATATTCTCCACAGCAGGGAGTCTGCATTACCCTAGAAGACTGCACCCCACCCCCATTCTGCTTCGTGTGAGCTGGCCTCCATGGTCTGCTTCTTTGCCTGTGCCTGGCCTCCTCCCAGGCCCAATCAGAACAGACCATTTCTGGCAATCTTCAAAATTATCTTCGGCTTGTAATTTGCTGCATTGCCAATATGTGTGGATTCTGCCAGTCCAGCACTATTTCAGAAACTGAATTTCCTAATTAGTGTGAGGATAGTAGGAAAGCTCAGAATAAAATGTGTGTCCTCTCTGTCATCTTGGCTCTGCCCACTATGTTAATTTTCTATTGAATTTAGATTTAAGTTAAAGGAAGTTCTGAAAATCTACACATTTATTGAATTTCCATTTTTTCACTCAATATTATAGATAATTTTGCTGAATATGACATTTTTTGCCATAGGTTGAATTATTTTGATTTTTGGTATATATTATTTTTGCTAATAAATCCTAAACAATTCTAATTGTTAGTCTAGCATATTGGAACTGTTTTTTTTTTTTTTTTCTATTGTTTCTTACAAATTTTTCTCTTTGATCTAGGAGTTTTAAAATTTGTGTTTTCCACAAAGGATCTCCTTGAGGTGATGATTGATGGATTTTTTTTTTTTTTAATATCTACTTTCCCCTCATGTTCTATCATTTAGGACTATTTTATTGGATTATTTCTTGCATTATTGTGTCAAGGCTCTTTTATTTTGGTCATGGCTTTCAGGTAGTCCAATTATTATATTTTCTCATCATTATATATTCTTAAAATCTGTTACCTTTCTTAGGTTTCACATTCTGTTGTATTTTTAAAAAATCTTTATATTGTTTTGTTACTTCTTGGTGTCTTAAAGCTTCACTAGCTTCCATTTGTCCAACTCTAATTTTCACAGATTTGTTTTTATTTTTAAGACTCTGTATCTCTTTTTCTAGTTGATTAACTTTTTTTCCCATAATCTTCTTGTTTCTCTTGGATCATTTATATATATACTTTAGCTGAATTTATTCATTTTCTTTAAAAAAAAAACATTTTAGTCCTTTGATAAATTTTCTCTGGTTAGGAATCCATTTAACATTACTTTTTGGGATGCAAGAAACTTTTTTTTTTTTTTAAACTTTGGTATCCTCCTCTGAGGATGAATCCTGGACTTCCTATTCCAATAGTAAGTTTCTATGTTTGAGTTTTTTCTTCCTTGCTAGTTCATTTTTTTAAAAATGAGAATTAGGGTAAGTACCTCTAATCAAGATGGGATGGTGCCTCTAGCTTTACTTTAGCTCCCCCCTTTGACTTACAATTCCAAACCCAAAATGCTACTTTCCTTCAAGTGCCTGCTTTTCTGTACTCATTAGTTGTTCTCTTCTTTCTCACCTAACTAGGTCTATGCAGCACAGCTGAGCTTGGCCTTCCTAATTAGCTGAGGTTTGCTAAATCTTCCAGCACTCAGCACTCAACTTTTCAGAAATTGAAAGTTTCTGTTGTTCCTGCTAAGGCTCTAGCCAAACCCAGGTAGCTCCAGTATTTCCCACTTGGTTTCTGTCAAGCTAGGATAGAGGGGCTTACAACTTAAACTGGTTAATCCACTGGCTGAGGTCTTTCTTCAGATCTTCTTTGGTTTTGCCAAGATTATTCTGGTTGGTTCCCAAGCCTTCTCAATTTTTCACCAGACTATATTTATCAGAAGGCACAAGTTCATTCTGTTGGTGGGGGCTAGATGGAGAGCTTAAAATTTTCAGGTCTACTCTTCCATTTTTTTAATTTCATCCTCCATTTGCAAAGTTCTTAGGGATTATTTTCTTCAGTGAGATTTTGTACCTCTTTTCCCATTTAGTTAATTTTGCTTTATAGATTCTTCTCTTCATTACCTTTTTGCATTTCCTTTTGCACTACTCTCCTTTTTCTTCCCAATATTTTTCTACCTATCTTATTTGATTTTCAAAATACACTTTGAGCTTGTCCATGTCCAATTTTTATTTTTCTTGAAGACTTTGGATGAAGGAGTTTTGACATGTTATCTTCTTCTGAGTGTATTTTAAGCTTCCTTGTCATTATAGTAACTTTCTATGTTCAGAACTATTTTTTTCTGTTGTTTGCTCATTTCCCCAGACTATTACTAGGCTTGTAACTCTATGAAAGTTTTGCTCTTTTTCCATGGTGTGGGTGTAATATCCCAAGTTTCAAGAGTTTTGTGCAGCTGTTTCCAGAGATCCTCCTAGAGAACTCTAAATTGTCAGTTCCCTCAAGGTATTATGATCTAAGGAGAAGCATGTTTGAGTGACATTAATAATTTTTCTGCCCTAAAAGTGTGAGGAGTATCGCTGCTTCACTGTGGTTGTAAGATCTAGTGAGCTAAAGCTACAGTATCCCTTCTTAGTGCTAGTTAAGAGACTTCCTTTTGTTCAATTCAAGCCTCTTACTGTATGTGGTCTAGGACCTCTGGAAGTTGTCAGTACCACTGCTATTGCTGTTGCCCCAGGTGCTTCCATAGTATTTATTACCCTATTTATGCTTTCTCTCTCTCTCTCTCTCTCTCTCTCTCTCTCTCTCTCTCTCTCTCTCTCTCTTTTCAGCCTGCTGCTCCTAGTTAATATTTTGCTTTTGACCACTCCCTCTACCATTCTATAATTCTCCCTCTCCCCTTTTGTTTTCCACCTTCCCTCTTACTTCTTCATAGAGTAAAATTGATTTCTTTACCAAACTGAGTGTTTTTTATTCCCTCTATGAGTGAAATCCAATTAGAGTATATTGCAAACAGTGTTCACTTTCTCCCTTCTTTCATTTTGCTGTAATAAGTTTCTCCATGTTCATGTTTCTTCATGTGAAATAATTTATCCCGTTCTGTTTCCCCTTTCCTTTTCTCCCAGTAAAATCCTTTTTTCACTCTCAATTTTTAATCATGGGATCCAACCATTCTGGGGAACAATTTAGAACTATGCTCAAAAATTTATCAAATTGTGCATGCCCTTTGATCCAGCAATGTTGCTACTGGGATTATATCTCAAAGAGATCCTAAAGGACAGAAAGGGACCTATATATGCAAAAATGTTTGTGGCAGCCCTCTTTGTAGTGGCCAGAAACTGGAAACTGAGTGGATGCCCATCAATTGGAGAATGGCTGAATAAATTATGGTATATGAATGCTATGGAATATATTGCTCTGTAAGAAATGACCAGCAGGGTAATTTCAGAGAGGCTTGGAGAGACCTAAATGAACTTATGGTAAAAGAAATGAGCAGAAGCAGGGAGATCATTATACACAACAATAACAAGACTATGTGAAGATCAATTCTGATGGGCGTAGCTCTCTTCAACATTGAGATCATTTAAACCACTTCCACTTGTGTAGTGATGAAGAGAGTCATCTATACCCAGAGAGAGGACAGTGGGAACTGAATGTGGAACACAGCATAGCATTCTCACTCTCTCTGTTGTTATTTGCATGCATTTTGTTTTCCTTCTCAGTTTTTCTTTTTCTTTCTTCTTGATCTGATTTTTCTTGTACAAGAAGATAACTGCATAAATATGTATACATATATTGGATCAAACATGTATTTCAACATATTTAATATGTATTGGAGTACCTGCCAGCTAGGGGAAAGAGTGAGGGAAGGAGTTGAAAATATGAACAAAAGGTTATGCAAAGGTCAATGTTGGAAAAATTACCCGTGTGTGCTTTGTAAATTAAAACTTTAATAAAAAATAGATATTGGGAAAAGAAAATTTTTAGTCATTGGGCAGCTAGGTGGCACAGTGGATAGAGCACCATCCCTGAAGTCAGGAGGACCTGATTTCTGGCCTCAGACACTTAACACTTCTTAGCTGTGTGATCCTGGGCAAGTCACTTTATCCCAACTGCCTTAGGAAAAAAAAAATCATCATATCACAGAAAAGTCAACTTATACGCACAGCCTCTATCTAAGAATATTCCTTCTAGCTGTTTTTAATAAAGATATAGTTCTCAAGAATTAAATGTTAAAATATTTTAAAGGAATTACAAATATCATCTTCCCATGTATGGATACAAGTTATTCTATTCAGTTCAGTACTGTGATTTTATTTCTTCTTCACTCTTTACACTTTCTCCTGAGTCTTGTTCTTTTCAGTTCTAATCATTTCATCAAGAAATTTGGAAAGGCTCCCATTTCATTAAATGTTTATATTTTCTCTGGAATGATTATGCTCATTTTTTTTTCCTGAGTGGTTAATTCCTGGTTGTTTAAGCCAGCCTTTTTTTTTTTTTTTCCTTCTAGATATCATATTGCTAGCCCTCTGAAACTTTAATTTAAAAATCATTAAGTCCTAAGCAATCCTGAATGTGCTTCTTTGATATGTATAGTTTATTTCTATCTGCTTTGCAGTATTTTTTCTTCAACCTGATGATTCTGGAAGTTGGCTACACTATTCCTTCAAGTTTTCACTTTGGATCTCTTTTAGTATGTGATTGTTGGATTCTTTCAATAAATATTTTACTCTGATTTGGGAGTACAAGATCACTTTCCCTTGAAAATTTCTTAAAATAGCCTACCCAGGCTTAAAAAAAAATCCTAGCTTTCAATTAATCCAATTATTCTTCAATTTTCTCTCCTTGATCTATTTTCTAGAAGGTCAGTTTTTTATTGAGGTATTTTACATACTCTATTTTTTTCATTCTTTTTTTTAATGAATTATTGATGTCTCATTGAGTTATTCATTTCCACTTGCCCAAATGTAACTTTTGTGGGATTACTTTCTTTAGTTAGCTTTCATACCTCCTTTTCCATTTTACCAATTCTAATTTCAAAGGTGTTGTTTTCTTCAGTGGAATTTTTGGGTCAGTTCTATCTTTTAAAGAGTTTTCTTTAGTCAAGTTTCTTTTTCAAGTTTTTAACTCATGTTATTCTTCTCCTGTAAAAAATTACTTCCGTTTCCAGTTTTTCTCCTACATCTCTTTATTTTCTTTTTTCTTTCTTTCTTTTTTTTTTTTTTTTTTACATCTCTTTATTTTCCAAATCTTTTTGAGCTCTTCCCAGATGACTCTTTGGGTCTGAAACTGATTCATTTTTCTCTTAGAGACCTTGCATGTTGGCATTTTCATTTTCTTGTCCTCTTCTTATCAAACTTTTGTGGTTTGATTTTTGCCTGTCACCATAGTAGCTTTCTATGGTCAAGGCTTTTTCTCAAAGACCATTCCTAAAATCTTTCTTGTTATCTTGGGCTGGGGAATTGTTTTCTTCTTTTGTTTGTTTATTTTTTTGTTTGTTTTTTAATTCGAAAATTCTTTTTTTTTTTTAATTATAGCTTTTTACTTACAAGATAGATGCATGGGTAATTTTTCAGCATTGACAGCTGCAAAACCTCTTGTTCCAATTTTCCCCCTCCTTCCCCCATCCTCCCCCAGCTGGCAGGTAGACCAATACATGTTAAATATATTAAAGTATATGTTAAATACAATATATGTATACATGCCCATACAGTTATTTTGCTGCACAAGAAGAATTGGACTTTGACATAGTGTACAATTAATCTATGAAGGAAATAAAAAATGCAGGCAAACAAAAATAGAGGGATTTGTAATTCTATGTAGTGGTTCACACTCCTTTCCTAGAGTTCTTTCCCTGGTTCAATTCAAGTTCCAGTTTTCTATTGGAACTGATTTGTTTTATCTCATTGTTGAAGAGGGCCACATCCATCAGAATTGATGATAATATAGAATTGTTGTTGAAGATTATAATGATCTCTTGATCCTGCTCATTTCATTCAACATCAGTTCATGTAAATCTCCCCAAGCCTTTCTGAAATCATCCTGCTGGTCATTTCTTTCAGAACAATAATATTCCATAACTTTCATATACTATAATTTATTCAGCCATTCTCTAATTGAGGGGCATCTATTCAGTTTCCAGTTTCTGGCCACTATAAAAAGACCTTCCACAAACATTCTTATACATACAGGTCCCTTTCCTTTCTTTAAGATCTCTTTGGGATATAAGCCCAGTAGTAACACTGCTGGATCAAAGGGTGTGCACAGTTTGATAACTTTTTGAGCATAGTTCCAAAACACTCTCCAGAATGGCTAGATATGTTCACAATTCCACCAACAATACATGTGTCCCAGTTTCCCCCATCCCCTCCAACATTCTGCATTATCTTTCCCTGTCATTCTAGCCAATCTGGCAGGTGTGTAGTGGTATCTCAGAGTTATCTTAATTTGCACTTCTCTGATTAATAATGACTTGGAGCATCTTTTCTTATGGCTAGAAATAGTTTCAATTTCTTCGTCTGAGAATTGTTTAATTCCAGAATTCTTTTAGAGATTTGACTTAATGTTGTTTCTGAGCAAAACTGGGGAAAACACAGATGATTTCCTGGCTTCTCTCTTCCATCTTGGCTCTGCTCCTCCCCACTATCTTTTTATTTTGATCCACCATCAAGATAGAGTGTGGTAGTCAATGTAATACACTATCATCTGAATAAATGGCTAGGAATAGACATACATGCTGTCCTTTTTAGAAAAGAAATGTAAAGGGATCAAAATCAATATATTTGCATTTGTTGAGTATCAGAACATGTGCTAAGCAGTGGAGTTGGTAATGGATAGAATTTATATTGCATAATATATATTCCCTTCCCTCAAGATGTTTATAATCTAGTTGAGGATATATGAAGCAATAAAAATTAAAAGCAAGATAATATGAGTGATATTTTTTTCTAGAAGAAATACTATTAATTTCTCCAATAATTAAGAGGAAAGAAAGAAAAAAGGATTAAAGTATATGTGGAAATCTTTGTGAAGAAGTTAAGACTTGAGAAATGATATTATGACTTTTGGTTTTGAACTTGAATAATGAGAATAATGAGAAACATGAGAAAAAGTGGTGCTATTTATATCAAGAGGGCAGTCGCAAGGGAACACCAAAAGTTGCCAACATGTAATGAAAAAAAAGTATGATTTTAAGTTGGCATACATTTTGTTAGTAATACAGGTAAAGCCTGCAAATAAAAGTAGAAAGCAGCTGGGAGATAGGGACTTGGAACTTGGGATAAGATAGTAAAATTCAAACTATAGATCTAAAAAATGTCTGTAGGGTTGAAGTCAAAGATCTTATTATAAACATTTAGCCAAGTTTTATTGTCCTGGAGGTGAAGATAGGTTGATCAATCTTCAAATAAATTTTGAACTCACTTGAGATTTTACTTTACTCAGCTTTTGAATGAGGCTTTCTATTTTAACTTGTAGTTTAAGGGGAGGTTCAGTCATGTCTGCAAAGTTGCTCCAAATGAAGTGTTTCCATCAGTAACAGATTCTGCTGCCAGCAGCCTTACTTCTTTCATGATTTATATCAACATTGAGCCTCAACTTCTGTGGAGTTCAGCGTTAGTTCACAGGAAAAAAAAAAGACCATTATAAGCAAAGCAATGCTGCCTTTATCAACAACTGCTTCCCTTCTCATATTTATTCCTGCAACTTCCATAATTTAGTTAAAAGACTACACTGAATAAAACCATTGAGCTCTTACAATCATTCTAACTGGATTTTAGAATGCATAAATATATATTTAATAATGGATATGGAGGGTTATTAGTTATAATAAACAAAAGATAGTAGGTCAGGATCAAGCTTTTATAAAAAGGAAAGAAGCTTGATTTTATTGCCTCTCTCAGTAGCAGGTCTCATACTCAATTACTTACAAAGGAATACACTCATGATATAGTACTCTTAAGAACTTTGTGGCATTAGCCAGTGAAACTTTTCCTGTTTTTATGAGTAGAAATGTAAACTTTTCACATACATGCCTGAGTTCATGTGCACTGATAAGTGTTTAACAACTGAAAACTCAGGGGAAAAATATTTTCATAACACTTTTAAGTTCAATCTGCATTATTACCAATTTCCTTTATCAACCTCTTAAGTTAAGACAACTAATAAAACAATGAAGCATTAATTTGTAGTATTTGCTGCTTACAAAAGTGTAAATACTTGTACTGAAAATTTACCTATCAGCTATATTGAGCTAATTCTAAAATTTCCCTGCTTGGAATATTGTTGTTATAATGAGTTAGTAAAAGAAGTGGAGGATGATTGAAATATTCTCCAGAGTTCCTGCATCCTTTGACATAGTCTTATTGAAATGTCAATCAGTATCAACACAGTTGGCAGTGGTTGAATAACCAGTAAAAAACTATGAATGGTTGATCTGAAGCTAACTGACAGTTCACCAAAACAGTAATAACATAGGTGCAAGTCCTATAGTTATTCCTGAAGTTCTATTAATTCATATTTCCTGGATACTCTATCACCATATTAATAATAAATATCTATAACAAAAATCACACACATTGGATGCTTTAATATTTTCTTTGGCCAGAAATAGATAGTATTAGGCCATTTATATTTCAAAACTACTATGGTTGTTTTCTTTCTTCAAGGTATGATATATACATTGTTGAAAGTAAAACTCTTGGATTATCCTCATATTTTTTCTCCTTAATGTCCTCTCTTTTCTCTCCAGTATTGTTTTGTTTCCTTCTTGGCATAGTCATTGATAGTAACAAAGAATAATAAATCATGGTGGAGAAAGAGAGAAATGACAGGTAGGTTTGGCCTATGGTTCTGTCATGGAACTTTTCCTTTTCTCTTTTTATATTCTCTCTTAGTGAGTTATTCATCTCCCTTAAGTTCAGTTATTATCTTTACTCAGATGATTCCCATATCTCTACACTTAGCCAGAATCACAAACTTAAACTTCATTAACAACTTTCTTACTCCTATCTACACAAGGATATTGCACCAGGATCTCCAACTTAACATGTTCAAAATAAAATTATGTATCCTCTCCCCGCACCAGTTTGTTCATTCTTCAAACCTTTCCATTTCCGTGAAAAGGATTCTAATTCATAATCTTGGGCATTCTAGATTCTCCCCTTTCTCTCACCACCATACCCAATTATTTTCCAAATCTTTTCAATTCTATCTCCATAATATCTCTCATATTCCTTTCTACACTACCTAACAGCATTATTGTTCAGTCTTCAAACACCTTTTACATGAATTATAGTAATAACCTTCTAAAATGGTGTTATTGCTTCCAAGTTCTTCCTTTTATAGGAGTGCCCCATGTTACTCCCTCCTTATCTTTTCCTTATAGAATGCCTATCTTCTTTCAAAGATCAACTCATATGCCAGCTCCTATTTCCTCCTTATTAAATACTACCCTTCTCCCATAGTCTACTTTATATTTGTTTTTCTGCAGTCATGTTGCCCATCTCCAACAGAATGAAATTTTCTTGAGAGAAGGAAATGCATTATTTTTATATTTGTATGATCAGGATGCAATACAATGTCTGGTAAGAGAAAAAAGAAATAAAGAAACCAAAAGAATCAAAGAAAGAATGAACAAAGTTATCAAAATGTTCTCCCCATATGCATAGGTCTGAAAATGCAATTGTTTCTTTAAAAATTATCAATGGTTCAATCTCAGATAAAATGGAATAAAAAATTCCCTCATTCAGCAATGATACCCCTTTAATCAAAGTAGCCTAATAGTGATTTTTCCCAGAAGTCAGGAATACCTGGTTTTAAGTCATGCCTTTGATACATATTGTTTCAGTGACCATTGGTAATTCATTCAACCTCTCACTAAGATAGCCAAATCTCAGAGACTTAAGTTTCAGAGAAAGTGACAGTCTATATTAGTAGAGTTTGTCTCTTTCTGCAAAATTTCTTACAACAAATAAACTACAGTCTCGCTCCCAATCTGTATCCTTACAACCTGTCTTAAGTGTATTTTCCCAATATTATTTAACCTTGCTTTCCTTCACATAGTTGATGTTCAAGGCAATTGGACTTCTACTTGTTCCTTCTTCTTTAATAAACCTTCCCATCTCCATCCATTCATAAAAATCATGTCTATTCCTGTCTATTCTATTTGTCAAAGTAGACTTTCCTCCATAGTAAACTTCCTCTCATATTAAACTTACCTTTATTCAATAATATTCAATAATAATTTTCTCTCTTCCCAGATTTTCCTACTGCACTTTGGTTAGACCTTTCCTTTGTCTCTATCATAAACTACCTGAATATTTTATATTCCTTTCCCTACCTGTCTAGAGATGTTGAAATCCTTATTGGGAGACATGGGTTATTTTTCTTCCTTTTATTCCCAGTACCTAGCATAGAACCTTTCTTAAAGAAATTAATGAAGACATGTTTGTAGAATTGAATTGAAATGTGAGAATGAAGTCACATGTTTATTCCTGCCATTCCCCATGTAATATATTATAATGCCCATATTAATGATGGTTTTTTATTTATAGACATCCTATTTATAGGCTATTCACTTTTTTGTCCTTAACATTTATTTTGTTTTAGATTCTGTCCTAAAAGATCCTTCTGTCAAAATATAAACTTTCATTATTTTGAATGTTTGAGGTCAAGAGATAGGAGTGAGGAAGGAAGAAAGGAATAACTGTCATGCCCCACGAACAGAATAACTATTGCTAACAAATTACATGAAATCCTGCCATGCCATATTTTATCTCCATATGTGCTCACTTATCAAAAAGGTAGACAAGTTTTCTTTGGTGCATGATGTGATGCTCTGGTGGGATGACTATCATAGTGCTAAAAAGATTAGCTTCACATCCTGATATCACATATCTCTGTGATTTTGAACAAAATACTATTTTTTGTTCAGGTTCCTTACAAATTTCTAAGGACTCTTACAGAACTAAGGTCCAACTATTCCTATAATTCTGTCATGTTGTATCTTAGATGCTCATTGGAAGAACTCCCTCTAATATGAATTATGGTCCCCAGAGAGACACCTCAGTCCTATCAAAATATAAACTCCATCTTCAACAAGCTAAGAATCCTTTACAAATCACAGATCATTAATCTTATGTGTTTTAGTTATTTTGGTCTGCCAATGTCATATTTCCCCTCTTCTTCAATCATACCTTTTACTCCCACATGCACTTTATAACAATGGCCTTCTGTATATAGTGCCCCATATTTCTTTTACAAAACAAAGAAATCATTCAGAGAGAAATTTGGAAGGGGTTGTGATCTGATAGATTCTGTGAAAATCAAGGGTTCTAGATCTACTACTCCTAAAATTATACATGAATGTATACTCACCACTAAAAGTTGATCATTCTCTCAATATGTTGTACAATAGTACCCAGGGAATGTGTCAAAGATCATTCTGAGCTTCTAATCTTCTCACATTCCATCATTTCACTGAATTATTTCATGCTGCAGGTGTATTTTTATGAACTCCAAAACCCATTTACTGATAGATTCCTTAATTAACTTTTCCCTAAGAGGCAATTTAAAACTATTCTCTTACTATCACTCTGCCATACTGAACATTTTATTAACCATTTGGAGGAAAGCTTAGAACCACAGAATTCATGAAGACAATATGAATAGCTTTTTTCAAAACCTTGCGGTCATTCCCCTAATCTCTTTGATTTGTATAAATGCATACTTCAATAAGGTCACAATATAAAAATGGGAATGCAATACAGATAAATGATTTTACATATAATTGATAAATTGAGGAAATCGCATTATTTTGACATTTAGCCTGAGAGATATTTTCATTTTGTATATGCTCATCTATGCTTGTAAGTATAATGACACATGCTTTCCTTATATGACAATTTAATTGGATAGTGTCCATATTGCTCTGACTGAAAGCATGTCCTTCAGTATAAAAGAAAGATAAATAATGGAATATTTGAAGTGTTTTTAATTAATTGCAAAGAGGGAATCTGTTCAAGGAAGCATACATAATATCCATTTCATTGCTTTATTCATAATGCCTATCCCTTTATACATATTTTGGGGAGACTCAAATTTTCCAAAATAGTTATGATTTTCAACTTGTGACTTCACTAATTCATGTTTGATTTGCATATAAAAATTACAATTCACATTATATAGCATTGTATAACCCTCAGTTAGTGGATAATCCTGCTTTCCTCAGAACAAATCTGTGAGGCAACAATAAAAGTCCCCACTTATATAGTGATTTATGTTTACAAAGTGCTTAAAATATAACATTTAATTTAAATTATACAATGATCTTATCAGCTAGGTATTATCATTATGACCATTTTACATATGAAGAAACTGAGTCGGAGAGAAATTAATTGACTTTCCTAAGAGTACACAGATAGTTTAGTTCTGGGGAAGATCTTTAAGTCTTGCTAGCTTTATATATTTCCCTCTCAGTCATTGTTCCTCCCTTTCTCCCAGAAATAGTAATAATGATAAATAGCATTCATGCAATGCTTTAAGATTTGAAAAGCATTTCAGATCTCATGTGCCCCTCACAACAACCAAGTAAGATAAATCCTATTGCTATCTCTATTACAGTCTCATTGACTTGCTCAGTTTGGCAGGATTAATCAGTGTGTGGCAAGATTCAGTTTCAGACCCCCATAACCCCAAATCCAGTGATATGTCTACTATTCCACCTAGCTACAGAGTTAGAGTGTACATGTTTTTCAGAAGATAAAACTGAGAACCAAAGAAATTAAATACCTTGCTCACATTGGCATATTTCATGTCAGAGCTTAAAATTTAACTCGTCATCTTGACTTTAAATGTTATTTTTTTTTCAATATGCCATGCTTCTCAGAAGAAACATAAGAAAATGAAAAAATTGAAATATTTAATTGAATATGTAATTTTACCTAAAATGAAGGCAATTGCAACTAATAAATAGCTGTGCAATGCTTTTCAGCATTCTCGCATAAGCTGAACATACGGGATCCATTTAATAGGGATGTATTCAGAATTTCTTGATAGTACACAGGATGTTCATTGATTAGCCTCACTCTAACTACAATTGTCCCATATTCTTTTTTTTTTTTTTTTGTCAATACAACTCCTATATGACATCTTTTATACTACTTCTCCTTAATATTTTTTTTCCTCATAATGGGTTGCTGCATGCTTACATCCACCATGAGCCTTTCTATTGCCCTGTGGTTAATGATCAATTTAAGTTGTTCAGTGATTGTAGTGATCTATGTCTTATAATCAAATAACAAGGAAAGAAAGTTGGTATTAAAAACCATAAAACTCACTTTTAATGGAAAACCTGGGGTCATGAAAAGCATTTCGCAATTTTTTTCAAATTGATTAGATATTATAAAATACAAATTATTATTGCATAGAAAGAGAAACAGAAAGAGATGATGAGAGAGAGAAAGATGGAGAGAGAGCATGACACATTGGCTGGTACACTGGATAGTGCACTGGTCTTGGAAAGAAGAACAACCATCTTCATAAATTCACATCTAACTTCAGACACTTAGTAGCTGTGTGACTTTGGACAAGTCACTTAATTTTGTTTATCTCAGTTCCTCATCTTTAAGATTAGCTTTAGAAGTAAATAACAATCCAGGAAAAACCCAAAATAAGATTACAGAAAGTCAAAGATAACTGAAAGGACTGAAAACAATAATGATTCTGGTTATTGTAGGCATAATGTCAAATACATTACAAATAAAATCTACTTATAAAAAAATTAATTTGTTTTCTTTGTAGTTTCATGTTAGTGAACAATAAAATTTCAAACACAGAACACATACAAATAGTTTAAACCTTTCATTCTTATATTCATGTGCTTTTTTTGATATGTAATTTTAGCTTTATGATCCAGCAACCATATTTACTTTCTATATTATGAGAGGCAGTTAATGAGTAAAAAATGTGTTTTTAGCTAGAAGTTTCAAAGTATTCACTTTATGGCGATATCAGTTTATTGTAGGAATATTGCTGGACTTCAAAGAAGCCCCTCATTCTGACAGTCTAACTATGAGACAAATTTTGATCCTGTAAATTTGCTTTTCCAAATCTCTGGTTCCCCTTCTATAAAATAAAGAAAATAACATTTGTTGCACCTCATTAAAATTTTTGTTTTTGTTTGCTTTGTTATTTTTCTTAATTTGAAAATGTGTTTCCTAAGTCTTAGAGTATAATAGAAATGTTAGTTGCTTTGTTTTATAATGGAAAGAGCATTTGACCTCAAATCATAGGAACTAGGTTATAGCCACAGCTCTGATACTTACCATCTCGGGTGACTTTGGGTAAATCATTCAGTTTCTTTAAGCCCAGGTGACTCATCTATAAAATGAGCTGATTGGACATGACAATCTCTAAGTTTCCTCCCACTTCCAGTTCTATGACCCTGTGACCCTAAGAAGTACCTTTCCAATATAAGGATGGTGGTCATGTTTTTTAAATAAAGTATTTTGAAAGTGTGCTCAAATTCACCTTAGTTATTGACTCACGATTGGATCCTGCAATAATAAATTGTGGCAATGATATAGGCCTCATCATTTTTCTTGGCAGGCCTCATTGATTTCAAAGTTGCTTGGACATTAATTATCAGTAGTATCTCCTAATCTTGGTGAAATTGATTCATAGCTTCAGCTATCTCTCTGTTTCTGTTAAGAAACATCTCATCTCTATCCAGAGTCTGTGACATCATTAATTTTGTTCTGCTACTTTAAGAGCAATTAATAATCAATTTCCCCCCTGCTTTTTCTAATGTATGCTAAACTGAGAACTATATAGCTTCCTCAGTCTGACTCAGGAATATATAGCAAACTGATCTTTTAGCAATAACAGAAATTTTAAGTTTTATGTCTTTAATTTTTCCAAACTAATAAAGATCCTTCTTTCCTGTGAAATTGTCATTAGAATCAAATATGCAGAATATGACAAGGACCTTTTAAGTTGCCATAATTTTAAAACAACTCCATCTATCTACCTATCTCTCTCTCTCTCTACATACATACACACATATTACACATTACTATAAATAAGAGACTTCCCAAATATGAACTTCCATATTTGCCAAGATGTAAGCCACCATTACAAAAAAGTTAATATGTAATTACATGTAGAGAACTTACCTTGGAATCAATTAGACCTGAGTTTTAGTTCTGCCTCTGAAGCATATAGGCAAGATATTTTTAAAATCAGTTCTCCAGCCCTCTCTTCCACACTCCTTAAGACTTTAATTTGTGCAATTTCCTATATGTTTTATGTGTATGGGTGTGTGTGTGCGTGTGTGTGTGTGTGTGTGTGTGTGAGAGAGAGAGAGAGAGAGAGAGAGAAAATTTACTTACTGTGTGTTTTCTTCATATCAATTAAGTTATTGATCAGATACAATTTTTTTTCAGAACATATTTACAACTTAAAAGTATTTAGGTTTATTTGAATTGACCTCCCTGCTTATAGTGTCATGTTCCTGGAACCCATACTCTACATAATTGCCAGGATAATTTTCCTAAATTTGTCTTCCTAAAAGTCTGATCATAATATGCCTCTGTTCTAGTAGCTTCCATGATACAGTAGGGTTTCTTATATCAAAAACTGTCATTTAGCAAACATACATTAAGCATCTAATTGTCTCTGGGAATTCTATATAAAGCAAGGTAAAAGTCCTTTTTCTTTACGATGTAGATCACAGCTAATGCAAAATAAAATATGAACTCCTTATCTTGGCATTTAAAGCCCCTCTTATGTTTGCTGACTCCATTCTACTTTTTCATGCCCATTTGATATTATTTTTATTCTGCAGTTGTTGTTGCTGTTTTTTATAGAGAACAGTCATTTAAACAGTTCAAACTCCTTTCTCCTTTGCATTGTGTGTCTCAAATGCCTTTTTATATCCTTCTCTTAAAAGCACCAGCTTCATTAAGGGTTCAAGTCAGGAATCACTTTCCACTTCTCTGTTATCCCTAGTTATTTCTCTCCCTCATTGACAAATCCTTCTATTTATTTATCAATGGATCCATCCATCAACAAGGATTTTTCAGTGTCTACTATATTTCAAAATCTTTGCTAATTAAGGATTACAAAAACAAAATTAAAACTGTCTCTTTCCCAAAGAGTTTACATTCTATCTGGGAGAAAATATTTATATATGTAAGCAGATACAAATTACACTCTTGTTAAGAGTTCAAATGTTGGAGTTTGTTCTTTAGGAATCATTTCTCTAATCTTTTTTTTTTTTTTTTCCTTTTGACAAGAAAGCTTAGGTACAAAAAGGTACAATGATTAGCTGAGATTACACAAAAAGTAACAAGATATGAAACCAGTTTATTTTGAATTTTCTAATCACATTTCACTTAAACCAGTGTTGCATCTCCTTAAAGATACTTACAAAGACATAAACATATGAAGCACATCACTTACTGTCTTATTTTTTTTTTTTTTTTTATCACTCCTGTTTAATTGTTGACTGAATAAAGGATTTTGTCTCAACTGTTTAACAACTGGTATCTGAATCACTGAGGGAAATGACAACTGTCCAATGTTTAACAGCCTCCTAATATTGATTCTATTTGCTGCACAGTGTCTGGGGAGGTTTGTATTAATTAGTACATTTCAAGTTTATCAATATTGTCAATAGCAGAGAAAATAGTAGACCATGCTGCCCTCTACTGTAATAAAAGATGTTGGGAACATGAGTAACTTTCCACCATAGATTGAATAAAAAGGATGATTAGTATTTCAATATGTAACAAAATCTTCCAACACCTTGAGCTTTCATTAAATATTTTATCTCCCTTCATCTAAGAGTATTATTATCATTATGTTATTTTAGTAATTTAAATGATTAAATTATGTATTTATGTATGCATGCATGCATTCTGCAAAATATAGCACTTTGATAATTTGACTTTTCTCCAAACTTATAGCTAACTCTAACCTCCAATAGATAATAAAATATGTGCAGATACTGTAAGACAGACAACTGACATTGGGTTCTTGGTTTGTTACTGGATTTGAGATCTCATTCTAAAAAGCATATGATTTAAAGGACATTTTATATTAATATCATAACATTTGAAAAATATAACATTTGACATCTTCTACATACCATATTGCATATTACACAAATGAGTTTTTTTTAGCATTTTCATTACATAGTCATTCTTTTGGAAAATGTTATACTTAAAAAATGGAATTACTGAATGGAAGAACAGGAATTAAGAATAGTTTACATTTCTGAAATATTTGACCATCAGCAAAATATTTTCCTCACAATAACTGTCTCAGTTATATATGGCAAGTTATATTTGCATCTTGTAAATATTTTTGTGTACTTTACATTTCATCCAAACTGGCTACTTCCTCCTGCTGGCACCATCTTTTTGAAGAGACTGCCTGAAATAACCTAGCTTCTCATTCTGAGACCTCTTAGAATCGCAGCTTCATTCAAGATCAGTTCAAGTCTTAGGCATTCCTTCCTATCACCAGTATTTCTTGGACACTCATATTATTTGTCTTATTTTCACTCCTAAATTATCAGGCCTATCTGTTGGCAATAGAATTCGAACTCCTTGAGAGCAGAAGCTATTTCAAATTTTATCTTTGATCACCAAATTCTAGCAAATTAATTTTCACATAATGGATGCTTTAAACACTTGTAGGATTGAATTAGAGTGAATAATAAAACTCAGAGCATTAAACCTACTTGCCCAACATCATATAGGAAGTTAATATTAAGCATAAATTAAAATATCAGTTTGGCTTTTAATTATATCTGATTGCATATTATCTAATACAACCCTTGCCCCCATGTTTTACAAATGAGACAGTTATGTTTTTTTTAAAAAATGACTAAATTGTAACTTTAACATACTATCCTCCATTAGAAAGATTTAAATGAGAATACAATAATGTATACAAAGATTTCTGAATGTTATTGATTTTAAATAATATTGTATTAATTTTAATACTTCTAATTTTATATCTTCTTAGAAAAAAATGAAGTCACATGATATAAAATAAAAACAACTTCAATCTGATCCATTGAAACAAGCTACTAATGCCATAAAAGAAGATGTATGAAGGAAAAGATCAATTTTAACTATTTATATGGACATTTACTAGTTTAAAAAATCATAATAAAAATAATATAAAAAGTTCCTAAGTCAACAAGATGTTGGATTCCTAGCCAAGGACAGCCATTTAGAAGGCAAACTCCTTTGTAAAAGCAAAGAATATCTATCAAAGGATAGAGGATTATGAGCGATATTGCCTCATGAGCATACAAAACATTAGAGGGAAGAGAAAGAAAAGAAAGTTCATTTAGAAACACTTCTAGAAAAAATTGCTCAAAGTCCCAAAGGGCATTGAAGAATGAAATTTACAAGCAAAAATAAAAAAAAGATAGAAAAATGTAAGAGCTCTTCAAAGACTTATTTAATAAACTTTTCACCTAAATGCATGGCACATTTGGACTTCTATATCATAGTTCTACATATTTAAAAATAAGTTAAAGAGGAATGAGGAAAAACACCTAGAATGTTTATGTTAAAGGTGAATTGCAGATACAGAGCATAGATTCTCAAGGTAATATTAGGAGTGAATGATACCAAAGTCATATTTTTAAGGTGGATTAAAAAAAAATACAAAGACATCAACCTTATAACCCAAATGTCTATACATAGATATGTATAGATAATATGTATGTATGTATATATGTAAAAGATATACATGCACACAGACATATACAAAGACACTTAAGCATAATCTGTACATGCACTGAGAGAATTCTTAATGAGAATATTAGAAGGAAACAGTATGCTTTTATAGATGATCTACATTTGATAACAGTAGATGGGAAAATTGCAGGCACTTCTAAAGACATTGATAATAATTCAAAAGTTTGAACTAAATAACTACATGGGGGGGTATATTCACATATATGGATAGAAAAAGGTTATAGTTCAAACTACTATAAACAATTCAATGAAAAACCTTTAGAGCTAATTTATCTGTCAGTGTATTGGAGAGACTGTAAATGGACAATAGCTGATCCCAGAATTGAACAGATGGAAGAGACAGGATAGATTGCCTTGGGAAATTGTAATGTTCTTTTAATGACTTAGCTATTCTCTGAAATACAGGGTCATATTTGTGAAAGCAATATTCTTCTGTTGATGTTGTATATCTCTGAGTCATGAAATATTACTGTTTTTGAATAATTGAATCTGAGAATTAGTAATACATCTATAGAAAAATGTATAGTGGACATAGGTAGGCTCTAATACATTAGAAACAATGAATTGTTCAATAGAAAGATTCTAAAGTATATAATAAATTAAATTTATGATAAAGAAAAGGGACCATACCAAAACTAAAATTATATTATAAAGCAGAACCACTTGGTACTGGTTAAGAAATACAGTGATAAATCAGTGTAATAGGTTAGATACAAATGACAAAATAATCTAGGCCTATGGCAATTTAGTATTTGATAAACCCCCAAACTCCAGTTTCAGAATACGAACTCATTATTTGGCAAGAATTGCTGGAAAACTGGAAAACAACATGTCACAAACTCAGCATAGACCTACATCTCACATCCCACACCAAAATAAGGTCCAAATGGATAGATGATTTGGGCATAAAGGATGATATGATAAGCAAATTAGGAGAGCAAGGGATAATTTACCTATCAGATCTTTGGAAAAGGGAGGAAATTTATGACCAAAGAAGAACTAGAGAAAATTATGAAAGCTAAAATGGACAACTTTGATTACATTAAACTAAAAAGGATTTGCGCAAACAAAACCAAAAGGAACAAGATTAAAAGGGAAATACAAATCTGGGGAAAAAAAATCTTTACAGCCAGTTTTTCTGATAAAGGGCACATTTCTAAAATATATAAAGAAGTGTCAAGTTTATAAGAATACAAGTCATTTCCCAATTGACAAATGGTCAAAGGATATGAACAGACAATTTTCAGATGATGAAATTAAAGCCAACTATAACTATAATGAAAAAATGCTCTAAATCATTACTGATTAGAGAAATGCAAATTAAAACAACTCTGTGGTACCACCTCATACCTCTCAGATTGGCTAAGATAACAGAAAAAGATAATGATAAATGTTGGAGGAAATGTGGGAAATCTGATAACACTAATGCATTATTGGTGGAGTTGTGAAATGACCTAATCATTTTGTAGAGAAATTTGGAACTATGCAGAAAGGGCTTTCAAACAGTCTATATACTTTGATCCTGTAGTACCACTACTAGGTCTGTATTTCAAGGAAATCTTTAAGGGAAATGGACTCACATATGCAAAAATATCTGGTATACAGAGCAACCTGTTTTAGGGCAAAGAATCTTAATTCAAAAGACCTGTGTTAGAATCTGATCTCTTATATATGTGATACTATACAAGGTAATCTCTTTGGGCTTCATCTGATCATATGTAAGAGGGATTCAGACAATAATCAAAGCTAATATTCACTTCAGTATTTAAATCTGTGAACCTGCCTATAAAGTTGTTTCAGGAAAACATTATTATATCACTATTTTATTGGATAATGGGGGGAGAGGAGAGAAAAGCACAAATATTGTGGTAAATCTGGAACCCATCAGGTAAGGGAAGGTAAGAAGATATTAATATTGTTTCCCCATTATGAATTAAGGTTATGATACTTGTTTAGCTTATTATCTGGATTATTATGAGTACAGCATTTAAAAATTTGGACCTTAGCTAAAGTGGCACAAAATGAGTATTTAATGCTTTGAGTTCATGAAGGTTATAACAAAATTTGTTCTAATATATGGAGAAGGTACATTTTAAGCTAAATTATTTTAGTGGTTTTTTTTTTTTCCTTGAGGCAATTGAGTTATAGTGACTTGCCCATGGTCACACAAGTAAGAAATGTGAAGTATATGAGGTCACATTTGAACTCAGTTCTTCCTGACTTTGAGGATGGTGCTCTATTCATTGTGCCACTTGGCTGTCCCTAGGTTTTTTCTAAAAAATCATTGTTAAGGTAGTTGAAAATGGTTTTTGTATTTATATCTATTAGGTTCTGGTATAATGGACTTCCAGTAGGACAAAAATATCAATTGATTTCTTTTATAATGTTCTGAAGCTTTTATATTATTTATGGCATATTCATCAAGCTGGATACAATTTTGAAACACTCCCTTTTTCTCCCTTCTACTTCCTACCTTACTATTATTTATCTTATTGAAAAGTCACTCTCATAAATACTATAAGCATATATTACAAACCAAGTATAAAGTTATGTGGACAGCTATAGACCTGGCATTAGAAAAACTTGTTTCAATTTCCTGTTCCTATTAGGATACTTAGATTTCAAACAACTAAACTTGAAATCAGAATACTCCTCTGCATAAGTTCAACAGACTCTACTAACTGTGTGATCTTAAGCAAGTCACTTAGCCTTTTCCTTTCATTTACTGTCTATAAAAAGAACCTTAGTGGCAAATTCTGTTGTCTTTGCCAAAAAAACAAAAACAAAAACAAAAACAAAACAAAACAAAAAACAACCAACAACAACAACAACAACCAAAAACGTCCTAAATAGGGATCACAAAAACTTGGACCCAACTAAACAAAAGCATTATTTACTAATTCAGTGACTGATGATTAGATTAACCCTCTATCCCTTAATTTTCTCATCTGAAGAATATATCTGAAGTATATCACTTATTTGGAGCATCCCAAAAATCTCACCATAGGAAGCTCAAATGTCATCTATTCTAAACTATACTTGCTTTGGAGGCCCTAATCAAAAGGGATTCAGTTTTTATTAGATTTCTGGTCAAAGGGAACTTCTACATCTACTCTGAGATAATGCTTATTATAATGAACCTTTTCTTTACATAGAGATTACTTCTGTTTTTGTTTGTTTTGTAGGCTTTGATTCTTCTCTGCAACTTGTATGCCCTAAAGGCATAAGAAAAACTCAAGTTACTCTTCCATGAAACCTTTAAAAAATTTAAGATAATAGGCTCATAAACTGCAAGTAATTTCAGAAGTCATTTAATTCAAACTCCTCATTACACAGACTAGGTAACTAAGAAACCCCAAAGTTAGCTAATGTTTGCAATTTAACACAGGCAGTAAATAGCAAAAGTGGTTTTTAAACACAGGTTCTCTTGTATCAAAATGCAATCTTATCTTTCCTGACTAAAACATTCTTAAACTCTTTAAGGATCTTTATATGTCAGTTTCAAGCATTTAAAATCTTAAAGCACTTGCAAACATATGTATTATGATTACTGTAATTTCAATTCAGTCTCTGATTGTTGAGAAATTCTGAAATAATAGAAAAAGATTTAAGTTTTACTCTACGCTTCTAAAATTGAGATTATTCATTGATCATATGAGTAATGTGATTTTTTTTATTATCATAAACCTTATCTTTTCTGACCTCAAAGTTCTGTATGAAGGAAGGTACTTGTCAAATCTACATAAACATAACCTCTTTTTTAGGTTGGTGCTCAATGCTATCAATTAACATGCAAATAGAGTTCAACAGATTGACACATAATCCTAGAGGAAGAAGGGCTTTTAATATTCTTTGTGTTGCAGAAAAGTCAAGGAACAATATTCTGGCAAGTCAAATATTCGCTTAATAGACAACTGCCTTGGATATTCCAATAGCCAAAATGTAGGACACTCCCACAAATAGACCATTCCTCAAATGAGAGTTACTTGAAAGGAAAAAAAGACTCATATACATTTGCAAAAACTGAACATTAATACCAATTATGAGACTTAGGAAGAAAGCAATGTGACCTCTATTTGTGATAATACAGTGTGATGCATTGATTGGCACTTTTTTTTTTTTAAAGTATGAAAAGAAAATAAAATGTATGTAATACTAAAATTTTACTAAAATCATTTTAGCCATTGCTATGTTCTAAGTTTAACACAGCATCCTGTTTCATATGGTTGTGTTGTGCCAAAGTTCTCTTTTAATGTCGTGACCCAGTTTCTCCAATTGTCCTATTTAGCTATTCTGCCTCAGTTATAACCTTTCTCTCTTAATGTTTGATGGGATAAAGATCTACCTCAGTTGCTCTACCCCAAAACCCCAGGCTATAATCATTCCCTCTTAAATGGTTGATGAGATGAAGGTTTTTTATCTTTTGGTTATAGACTTTCCTTCTTAATGTTTGACAGGATAATTTTAGATATCACTAGAATATCAGTAACCTCCCTCCATTGTGTCATCCAAGGGGCCTCCCCCACCATTAGGTTATCCCCACCTAGGTACCTCCCCCATTATGTCATTGTTCTTATTATCCTATAAAAAAGCATTTTGTCCCAATACTCGGGGCTTTGAGATGATAGTCTTGTCCAACCCTGGGACCAAGATCCATTTGGTCCCAGTATCTCTCTCCATTTAATAAACTATTGAATTGGTCTCTAATCTCTATCTTGCTCAGTTTCTTTGGCATTACAGTTGCATTAGAAATTACTAAAAATCTCTTTTTGAGAGAATACAGAAGAGAGGGTATATTATATACCTCATGTGAAAATGCGTTGTATTATTATCATTTTGAGAGAGTTTATATAAAAGCTTTCCCTCAATTTGTAGTTAGTTTCCAATGAATTTCTCCAAAAGATTTGAAAAGGAAATTAATTAAATGTATTAAATAGTGACACTTCTCTGAAAATTAATAAGGACCTTTAACTGTTTCCTATGTTAATTGTATAAATTTGCTGCTATATCTGAAATAATTTATTTGCCAAATAGTCATATGGGATATTACAAGTTTTGTCTGGCTTATTTCTGAATATTTAAAATTTGTTTGCCCTTATTATGACCTTTAAATATAAACTTCATTACAGTAATTCTAGGGAGTAACATGAGGACTTTTTAAATTACTTTTCATTAAGTTATATTAATTATGCTACATATTATCCATGACAGTTTACTAATTACCTGAACTCAAGCAATCTTAGACAACTAACTCTCATATTAGGTGCATTTTAAATCCCCGGATAATATCAAAATAAAGGATACATTTAAACAAATGTAAAAAGGCAATATAAGAATTTTATTTCATGGCAGGAGATAGTTGAAAAGAATTCTTTAACTAGATTTAAAATGCCTATTTTTGAATTATTCCTATGACTTTGCAATATTAAATACACATAATTGAAGTTTGAATTAATTAAAAACAGTTTTAACTCTCACTGCTACAATTACCAATTCCATCACCATCCCTACCTTATTCTCTCCCTTCCCCCCACACACATTTTTTCTCAAGCTCAGTCACTCAGAAAGTATTTTATTCCTTTCTGGTCATTACATTTATGAAAGGCATCAACAACCTGGAGAACATCCAAAACAAGGATGGTAAAGATGGTAAATTCATATTCTTTGACTATTAATGTAAGGAAATTGTCATGTTAAGTTGAAGAAGAGAAATGATAGAGAAGAATCATAATTCTCTTAAATTATTATTAAAAAGTTAAAGTAGGAGCAATGAGTATACATTACAAAGATGAAAACAAGTTAGATGAAAGGGAAAAAGAAAAAACATACAAAAATTAGATTTATTCAAAAATGCAATAGGATGTCTTGGAGAATAATGTAAATTCCTCAATTAGAACAAGAAATCCTTCACAACAAAAACAGCATTTTTTGGTATTTCTTTTTATTCCCAAGACTCAGTCAAGGATCTGGAACCTAAGGTTTATAATCCTTAATAAGTAATAGTTTTATTAATATAATTATAAGACCTATAAATGAGGTCTTCAAACGAATTTTGCTAATTTTGTCTTTTATGTATAGAAAAGGATATATATATATATATATATATATATATATATATATATATATATGCTTACACACATACATACATATATATATGAAATGCTGGAGAAACTGAGCAGAACAGAGATTACAGACCAATTGGATAGTTTATTAAATGGAGAGATATACTGGGCCCAAATGGATCTTGGTCCCAGGGCTGGAAGAGACTATCATCTCAAAGAATCCAGACCTAAGTATCAGACAGCAAGCTTTTTTATAGAATAACAAGAACAATGACCCAATGGGGGAGGTACCTGTATGGGGATAACCTAATGGGGGGAGGCACCTAGGATGGCATAATGGGAAGTACTGGAAAGGCTTTTGATATTCTAATGAAATCTAAAATGGATAAAGACCTTTATCCCATTAAAGATTAAGAGGGAAAAAGTATAGCCTAAAGTTTAAGATATAAGACCTTTATCCTATCAAACATTAAGAGGGAATGGTTATAACCTGAGGCAGAGTAACTAAATCAAACATTAAGAGGGAAAGGTTATAACCTGAGGCAGATAGGACAATGGGGAAACTAGGTCAGGACATCAAAAGGGAACCATGGCACACACACACAATATGTATATATTTAGTGATAGTATGGAGTATGTCCTAGCCGCTAGGTTCTTATTCTACTCCTAAAGTTCTGTGATTATATGAATCTTTAGATAGACTTGTTTCTGTCCCTTCTGAGTTCATTTTCCCTTATAGGGAGTTCTAGACCCTCAGAATCTTGCCAATGAGGAACCTAAAGAATTTGATCATCATAGCTCTCACCTTTCAGAAATATAGTTTGGTAATTCACTGTGCAGTGAATTTCAGTATTCAAATCACCAGTAAAACAACGTTCAACCTAATCTCATTACTGATTTGTTTTTTTTCACATCCTTATCTCAGGTGGAATATACTACCAAAGACCTGAAATATACTCTCAAAAATTCCAGAGATGTTCAAAGAAGCACTCTTTGTATGTGTGTATGTGTGTGTGTGAAAGAGAGTATATAAATGTAAGTATAGATAAAGAAGAAAGAAAATATGTAGACATACCTTTATGTAACTATACATTTATATACACATATTCATATATACATGTTGTGCCACAGTTCCCTTTTAATGCCTTGACCCAGTTTCCCTAATTGTCCTATTCAGTTACTCTGCCTCAGGTTATAACCCTAACCCTCTTAATGTTGGGATAAAGGTCTTATATCTTAGGCCTTAGGCTATAATCATTCCCTCTTAATGTTTGATGGGATAAAGGTCTTGATCCATTTTAGACATCATTAGAATATCAGGAGCCTCTCCAGTACCTCCCATTATGTCATCCTAGGTGCCTCCCTCCATTATATCATTCCATCCAGGTACCTTCCCCATTATGTCATTGTTCTTGTTACCCTATAAAAGAATCTTGTATCTGACATTCACGGATGGATTCTTGGAGACAATAGTCTCATTCAGCTCTGGGACCAAACCATGGATCCATTTGGTCCCAGTAAATCTCTCCATTTAATAAATTATTAAATACTCTCTAATCTCTATCTTGCTAAGTTTCTCTGGCATTATACATATACATGCATATGTACATATACATACACATATGCAATGCCATTCTATATATCTGCTTATCAGTTATTCTCCTGAATGTAGCCTACCATGACAATAGTAAAATGTTTTAGTATCTGTTCGCCAGGACCATTATTTTTCCTTCAGTTATTTAGAGTTCATCTGAAGCAGAGTTTCCATTACCCTTGCCATCCTAGATTTAGTCATGCTTTTTTAATAGCTTCCACAAATCTTTGTTTTTTTGTTTTTTGTTTTTTTCTGATATTGGATCAATTCAGATATATATTTTTAAAAATCTGAATAATATCTTATTGTAAAAATTTAATCTTCTCTGAACTATTTGTTTTACTAATATATAACTCTGAAGTTAGTTTCTGATCAAGCCTTTTATTTCTTATTTCTCATTAATTTGTTATTATTTTTGGAAATTAATTTCTTTTTGGTAATTTGACTTTTTTTGTTTTTTTTATTAGGCTGACTGCTGTCTTACCAATTTTTATCTTTTCAGAACTTGTTACATGGTTTATGTGGTGTTTTTTGGCATTATTGTTATGGTTTTGTCTTCAATTTTCTCTAATTTTTGTAATTTTCAAATGTTATTTTTCTGTGTATTTATTCAGTGGCAATTTAGTTCATAATCTTTTTATTCCTCAATTAGTTCATTTTCTATTTTTTTTTAACATTTATTTCAAGAGTTTTTATTGATGTTATTGTTTTCTGTGAAGATTGCTTCATCTATATACTACAAAACTGGAAGGGTTCTTATCCCTATCTTTAACATAATTCTTTATTTTTACAATTTGTTCTGACATATTTCATTGAGGATACCGGTATACAAGCTACATTTAGATTGTTGACCTGCATCCTTTGCTCATATTTCCTTTATTAATTACTGTCATTTAATTTCTTATCAAATTAGGCATAGAGGTCAGCAGTGACATGGAGGTGGGAAGACTAAGTATAGAAAAGTTCTTTAATTAAAAATATTTGCTATGCATATTTAATTAATTAGAAATTCAGTTAAGTTAGGATGATCCTCTTCTGAGATATAAATAACCATGAGAGGATTGAATGTAATGAATATTAATTTTATAATAAAACATTTTTTTAAATCTAGCTAAAAATTCTGCTGAACTCTCAGATATAGATAAGAGTTTTGATGGATCAAGAGAGGGACATTTTGAGAAAATACCTGATTGGGATATTGATATTTGGCCAACGTGAAAGCATTGAATGTCTGAGTATAAGCTAAAGAACACAAAAAGTAAGATTGGATTTCCCCAAGGTTTGTATTAGGGACAAAAAGATATGTTTTGGATTTTTTCCCTTTCTGCATAAACTATTTTTAAAAAAAATATTCATTTATCAAAAGAATTATGCGATATAAGCTACAAATCATTCAGAAAACAGCTATGTATAAGTAGCTTAAACATGTTTTTCTAGAAATGAGAGTTGATCTGATTTACCCTTAATGTTATCAGTGCAGAATAATGTTTTTAGTATTCAGTTCATTCTGAAGTCTTTTTCACCTCCTCTGTGCCATTTCTTGCCTATGAGAAGCAAATAAAAAAGAAGAAAAGAAAAAAAAGGTGGATGAATATAAAATTGCATGTCCTCATTTTCTAGCTCTTTTTCTTCTCTTGTATTTATTTATTCTGAATATAGGGAAATATTTACAGACCTTTCATTTTAATAAGTAATTTAATATGGTTGTAGGGAATGATGAAGAATTGAATTCCATAGACTATAAAGTCAAAGAATCTGGGGCCAAATCTTGCCTGGGACTCAATTTGTGTGACCACAGGAAAATGGCTTGACTTTTCCAAGCATCAGTTCATTCCTCTGTGAAATGAAAAGCCTTGGAGGCTCCTTCATTCTCTAGCTTTATAATTTCTACAATACAACCCCTAACTGCTTCGTCAAGTACAGTGAAGAAGAAAACATTGTAAAAGATATACAGAAAATATTTTGTCAATAAGTCAAATTGTCTTAAGGGGAAAAAATAATCAGTCAATTCAAAACTCATTATTGTCTTGCCATTATAAAGTATTCTAATTCCATCTCCCATTGCTTCTATACACAAATTTTTGTTCAGATGACTCATTGGCCAGTAAAAAAGAATATAATCCATTCCTACTGTTTCTCACATTTGGTATATGATTCTTTTAATCTGAAATGCTTATTTGTATCCTTTATTTAAGAACAAGTTCAAATCTTGCTTCCATGCTATCAGTGATCTTTCAGTAATTTGATAGAACTTACTTTTTTAAATTCAGTTTACTCAGCACTTTATTGCATAAGGCTTTGAAGAGGTTGGTATTTATTTTGTAACCCAATGTTTGAACTTCTCCAATTAGAATTAAGTGTATGAAAAAAAGAGAAAACATTTTTGATACTTTCCTTTATACTCCATAGCTCCTAGTTTGGCATTTATTTACTTAATGAAACTTTTTAACAGATGGTAGCTTACTTTTATCCTGAAAAAAGTCATTTGTCCATGGATAATTCAATAAATTGATACAAGAGATTTTAGCATAATTAGATTCATTTTTCTTTTATCCATATTTTATTCATTTGTATTCATTTAAAAAAGTTTCATATTCTCTCCCTTCCTCAGGTCCTTCTCACATGCATTGAATTCTCTCTTTTTTTGTTTCCCAACCTTTATCATTCAATTATCTCTGAACAGTTGCCTCAGTCACACTGAGATTTGTTTGCTTAAAAAGGCTAGGGTCTTCTACTGCATCGAAGACTATATTCAGATATTTTAAAATAAATTTGGCCACTGGATCCTGATGGTTCTGAAGGATAAAGTGAGGCTGGTGATCTTGCACAGCCATTCCTCATTCAAATCTCATTCACTTGCATGACATGGCATAATCTCCCTGATGCCATAGTTATCTTTAAAAACAATTGGTAAGCAATGACAAAAACAATAACAACAACAATATCCATTAAGAATACAAGCAATGTTATTCACTAGAATTCAAGCAGAGCATATTTCAATAGTAGCCAAATTTTTAATAAAAAGAAAAAAAGGAACAAGGGTATTTCAATCTTCACTCAGATTTTTTCCCCAATTACATGTCAATAACTTTTTTTCATGCATTTTTATAAGATTTAGGGTTGCAAAATGTTAAATAAGAACAATTTGTTGCAGTTATCATGAAAGTGGCTGAAGCAGTTCAAATGGATTGTTTAGAATTTAGTCAGACTTCTAAAGACATCAAGGTCATCCACTGCATCCTGGGTCATCACCAACCATTTGACAATGGACTTTAATGATTCTGGAAGAGATAGTGAGGCTAATGACTTCACATAGCTCTCTGCTTCATTTGCATTCAATTCATCTGCAAATCAAGACATTACATTAGTGATATTGGTTCTTTTATAAAATGAAAGATGAAAACAGAAATACTACACACACACACACACATATATGCAAATACACACAATATAGATTTGGAAATGATGCCTGTTAAACTGTGAGTTTATCCCTATATATATGAATATATAAAGATGTTTTATATATATGTAATTATACATTATGCAATTATTCATCTTGACATATTATAATAATATAGTACATGTATCAATATATCTAAATAAGCAAATTATCTACAGAAACAAGGCAGAATAAAATATCTATTTAAATATAACAATTACTATTATTATATTATAATTTAAATTTTTTCTGGATCCTATGATATTTTATATTTATTATGAGATATAATAATTTTCCCATTCATTCTCTGGATTATTTACTATGATTAATAAATAGCTGAAGCTTTCTAGTTTCCTAATGACATTATTTTTGAATCGACACAAGGGATATCAAATGTAACCAGCCTTCACTGGTTACATTTTATTAAATAATTACTTATTTTAAGGAGAACATGCCTTTCCAAAGGGACAAGAATAGCATCATCAATTTGACTTATGAAGCTATTCTGTAAAATCTAAGAATTAAATATAGCAATCATCAATACAATCTAAAGTGTAAGTTTTCCTTCTGATAAATATCTCCATCTTTTCATATCTTGTTATATTATTTCATGAGATGCTATGGCCATAGGAAAAATATCTCAAACACTGGAGTGAATCCTTTCATGCTTAAAGAGTCCTTTTCATAGGCAAAAGATATGTATCAAAATAAAGTTATTTTAGTTCAAAACTTCTGAGCATCACAATCTGAACCACCAATGTTTAATAGGAGGAAAGCTACAGCAGTCATTACCAGATGGATTTTTCTAATCACTTCCCTATTCACATGGTATAGACAAGGTATGTGATCTATATGAGCAATGTCCAAGTATGAAAAAATCTCTCCACTGATTAAATTAATTAGAAAACAGTTATTAAATGATTATTATATGCCAGGCATTATACTAAGTATTGGGGATTCAAAGAGTGGTAAGGAGTTCATGCTCTAATGTGCATGTAATGTAAGCAGGACTACAGGTGCTAATAGTTCTTATTAAAAAAAAAAAATCCATGAAGAAGCAAAGAAAAAATAACCCATCCATAGCCTCATAATATGTGAATAGGGAACACTGGGGTTCATCTTCAGAAAAAGATAGTGAAATAAAAAAGACCATTTTCAATTAATTAAATACATAAAATTTAGAGAATTGAAATGTAATCACAGAGAAGTGGACAACATAGCTTGGAGTGACAGTTGGAGGGAAGAAAAAGATTTAAGCTGAAGGTTGCAGGAAGTAAAGGAAACTTAGAGGGAAGGCATTCAAAGTACAAAGTATAAAAAGTACAAAAGTATAGAGACAGGAGTTAGAGAAATATCAAAACATTCACTATAATCAGATGGTTGAGTAGAAGACAGTAAAACGTTATGAAGTTTATTTTACTTATAATTCCAAAGTTGACAAGACACCAAGACACTACACAATGAACTTATGGTCATAAATTTGTTATATGCTAGAGATAAGACTTATGCAGGCATCACAACATCCAAGACCTGTTTCATGAAATTAAGATGAAAAGCTAATCATGTATTTATCATTTTATTATCATTACATTTTTCCTACATTCTCCTAATCAAAAAGAGAGAATATTCATTTTTTTTGGGGTGGAGGAGTGACAGGGAATGTCTTAGAACAGATATTTGACATTTTACTGAGATGTTATGGTTAGGGGTGAGGATTCTAGGAAGATGTCAGAATAGATCAGAAAATATCAAACTCTCCATATTTATCCCACAAACTAAACAAAAAAAAAAAAAAACACTAACTCACCATCCCTCACATTTTAGGATTATAGGTGATAATAGTTCTTATTTTTTAAAAAATTGTGAACATGAAAATAAAAAAGAACCATAACATCTTAATATGGAAATAGGGAAGACTGGTGTTCATCTTCAGAGGAGGACAGTGAAATTTTTAAAAAAAAAAAGTCTTTTCTACTACAAAGAAAAAAATTAAATGGCCACCTGCCCAGAAAGAAGTTATAAAACTCAAAAAAGACTTCAGAAATCAAATGAGAGATTTAGGAAAAATGGAAAGAAAAAAGGAAAGTATCTAAGAAAAAATAACATTATCAAAAAAAAAAAAAAGTCCTACAAAAGGACAAAGTCTTAAAGAAAGAAATAGTTCAGAAAAAAAAACAAAAAAAAAAAACTAACCACTACTATTTTTTTGGTAGTTCTTTGAAAATTAGAATTGGGCAATGGGAAGCCAGTGAAGTTATAAGAGATCATGAAATAACAAAACAAAACATTGAGAATGAAAAAAATAGAACAGAATATGAAACACCTTATAAGAAAAATAAGAAATCTGAAGAACAGATTTAGAAGAGAAAATAGAATAATTGGAGTACCTGAAACTGTGATCAAAACAAACAACCAATCAAAAAAAAAAAATGTTGGCACAATAATGTAAGAAATAATCAAATAAAACTGTCCTAGAACATGAGGAAAAGTAGAAATGGAAAAAAAAATCTGCTGATCACCACTACAAAGAGATCTCACCAAGAAAATAAATAGGAAAAAATATTGCATAAATTTGAAACCCCTAGATGAAAGAAAAAAAAAATTCTATAAGAAACAAACAACCACCATAAAATTCAAATATGCTGATGCTACATTTAGCATTGTAGAGGATTTATCAGCAGCCACAATAGAATAATATAGATTAGCTATATGAAGAACTAAGCTTGCAGGCAAAATATCATATCAGCAAAACGAGTTGGTTGGTTGTTGTCTTTGTCATCAGAGGACTAAAATTACATCACTATGTTAGTGTCAAATTATATTGTGTCTTAATGTGACTGATCAGATCAATATGAGCTTGGAATGTTCTGCCACAGATTGGACACGAATTGTCCCTATGAACATTTGGGATAAGTTTTCTAATTTTGTGCATCTCACCTAATCATAATATTGAATGAAAAAAAAAAGACATTAAATGAACTTGCAGATTTTCACTACTTTGTCTCAACTAAACATGAGTTTAATAGAAAATTTAAAATATAAAAGCTATCAAAGACTTCAGAAGACTCAATAAGAACACATTGTTTTTGTGTTTTTTAAAATGTGGAAATATAAACCATATGTTTAAGATTGACATTAGTAATTGGGTAGCTTAAGATGGCAAAAGAAAAACAGGAAGCTGCTCAAGTTCTCATAGTTTCTCTCAAAAACCACATGAAACCAAGCCTCTAAACAGAATTTGATGGAATGAAAACTACTTTTCAGTTCAAGATAAACTGAAAAAATTTCAAGAAAGGTCAGTCTCACCAGGATGAAAAGGGTGTTCAGCCCAGGTAAGATAGACCCTAGGGAAGTTGGTGAGAGGATCTTTAATAACGACAAATCAGCAACTAAGGCCCTCAGTCCTGGCTCAATAGAGGAACATATCAGAGAGGCAGCTATCAATCCCAGCTCAGAAGGCAAAACCAGGCTATTTCCTAAAAATAAAAGGCAAAGCAACCCTCTCCAAACACAAGGGGTCCTTATCCTCAAAGCCAAGGCTCAAAGCTGCACAAACTTGAATTGGTGCCACCTTTATCCCAGGATCAGAGCTCCATCTTAAAAGGAAAAAAAGAGTAAATACCAAAAGAAAAGGAAAGAAAATGAGCAAGAAACAAAAAAGATCCTTGATCCTAAAAAGCTACTATGACAGGACCGGCCAAAACACAAATTCAGACAAGGACATAATGACCACAGAAGAACTCTCAAGGAGTGACATAAATTGGTCTCAAGCTCAAAGATGCTTCTTGGAAATGCTCAGATAAGACATCTTTTTTTTTTAAGCCTTTTATTTAAAAAACATGTTCATGGGTAATTTTCCAATGTTGACCCTTGCAAAACTTTCTGCTCAAAATTTTCCCTTCTTTCCCCCACACCCTCTTCTAGATGGCAGGTAGTCCAATACATAATAAATATGTTAAACTATATATTAAATCAATTATATGAATATATATATATATATTTATATAGTTATCTTGCTGCACAAGAAAAATCAGATCAAGAAAAAAAAAAAACCTGAGAAAGAAAACACAATGCAAGCAAACATCAACAGAAAGAGTGAGAATGCTATGTTGTGATCCACACTCCTTCCCCATAGTCCTCTCTTTGGGTGTAGAACCCAAAACCCACATGAAACCATTGGAACTGGTTTGAATCATCTCATTTTTGAAGAGAATCACACTCATCAGAACTGATCATTGTATAGTCTTGTTGTTTCCATGTATAATGATCTCCTGGTTCTGCTCATTTCACTTAGCATTAATTCATGTAAGTCTCTCCAAGCCTCTCTGTAGTCATCCTGCTGGTCATTTCTTACAGAACAATAATATTCCATAACATTCATATACGACAATTTACCCAACCATTCTCCAATTGATGGGCATCCATTTACTTTCCAGTTTCTTGCCACTACAAAAAGGATTGCCACAAACATTTTTTGCACATGTAGGTCCTTTTCACCTGTTTAAGATCTCCTTGGGATATAAGCCCAGAAGAAACACTGCTAGGTCAATGGGTATGCACATTTTGATAACTTTTTGAGTATAATTCCAAATTGCTCTCTAAAATGGTTTAATCTGTTCACAGTTTCACCAACAATATATCAATGTCCCAGTTTGTCCACTTCCCCTCCAACATTCATCATTTTCTTTTCCTGTCATTTTAGCCAATCTAAGAGGTGTATACCAATATATACTAATAATTTTTTCAAAACATATTAGTTAGGAAAATGTACTGGATACTTGTCCTATAATCCTTATATTTACAAAGGCACAATTGAAATCAATAGTGAATTGTCTTTAATCAGACTGAAAATAAGAAAATAAAATCAAGAAAAGAAAAGAAAGATTACAAAATGTAATCTTACATAATAATTTTAATATCATTTTCAAGCATTTACACAGAATTTTGTATTCCCTTGGTCATCTCTAATAGCATGGCAAGACATCTTTGAATTACAGGAATCAATTCTTTATTACTTCTCTGTCACTGCTTTCCCCACATCTATCGTAGTCTCACTGAGTTTTTCTCTGAGTTTGTGCATATATTAGGTTCTCTACTTACACACCTAGTCACAATTAAAAAAAAAAGTAAAATAAATAACTTTTTACATAGTTTGCTATGAATAGCATTGAATTTCATGTATATATTTTAAATTCTTAGAGATAGCTAGATAGTACAGTAGATAAAGTATTAGGCTCAGAGTCAGGAAGACATGAGTGTTCCAGTTCTGCATCAGGTATTTGTTGATTATGTTACTTGACCAATTCATTTAATTTCTACCTTTCTCAGTTTTCTAAACTGTAAAATTGATCTGAGATTTCTGGTTTTTTTGTATAAGATAATATCTATGAAGCAATTAGCACAATGCCTAGTACATAGTAGGCAATTATTAAATTCAAATTTATTTCCTCACACCCAAAAAGTGAAATGATTTTCTCCACAACTTTTAATTATTCTAAGTTAAACATAGAAAAATAAAATCACTGAAAACCTATTAACATGATCTGTTAAAATTAAGTTTTATATATATATAACTTCATTTTAATTCTTAAACATTCCAGTGGGATAAACATGTATAATTACTGCATGGTAAAATATCATGTATAATGTATATAGTGCAGAATTTGAAGCTAAGAATACATAGGATTGTATTCTATCTGTGTTAATCAAGGGGTACAATGCAGTCCTTAATCTCAAAGAGCTCACATTCTAAATAAGAAGAAATGATGCATATACATTATAGAAACAGTGTAACTTAAAAGTCCCTTAAGGAGAACAAAAAGTGAAGGTATGAGGCAAGATAGAAAAACAAAAACCTTCTTGCTTAAAATTATATCTAAACAAAATATTAAAGTATTCAGGAACACCAGTAAGCAGAAATAATGGGAAAGAACATTTAAACATATAGACAACCAGTGACTGTGGTCATCTGACAAGCAGCCTGGCATATTAGCCATTTTTGCCAATCCTCAGCAAGTCTCAAAAATCACCAAAATAATAATTCTATTCATACAATAAAAGTTATCTCAACAGTCTCTGTAGGCCAAGATATCAGAAATGCTAATAAACTATCAATAGGATTAATATTAGAGAAGTATAAATATTAATCCCTTATATTTTTAATCAGTAGCCTATACCGTATCAACTACTTGATCTGTTTAGAAGGGTAGCATAACTGAATCAGTAGGCTTGATTCTAGGATTCTCTCAACGATTTCCTTAAGGCTCTGCAATCTTTGCCAACACAATCTGCCCCTATCTACCTCCCATCATTCTGTGACAAAAACAAAGATATCAAATCTGTCCCATCTCTCTGGAAGGAGGTTCTAATGTTTGTAGTAGAAAGAATACTATAACAGAAGGAAAGATTGTCATCGGAGATATCTAAATGTATTAAAATATCTCCAGATAAATATTGTAAAATCAAGTAAATTGAAGCTCTTCATGAGGCAGAAAGCCCTATAGATTCCCAAGAGAAGAAAAGAAAGTAAAATGTTCTCAAATGATAAGAGAGAGAAATAACAATCTTGAAAGTAGAATTTATAGTCTGCACAGGAGAAATATTGAACAGAATATCAATGACAACCAAAAAAGCTTATTTTTATTTTTGCAAAGCCCTATTAAAATTGAAAAGCCTTTATCCAGCTTGAATGAAAATGAAAAGTCAAAAAAAAATAAGGTATCAAAATAACAAATGAACAAAATCAAATTAAAAAAAGAACAAATTACAAAGGAAAAAAAAAACTGTCAGAATCTACTATAGAGATGGCTATTAGAACTGAGAACATAGAAGAAATAGAGGAGTAACTTGTGGAAGGGGGCCAAGCTGGCTATCTTTCTGGCCCTTTTGGACCTATTTCTGATTTTCTTTAATTCAATACTATATTTTTATTGTTTTCATCTTGGAACTTTCCTAAGATCTTGCGTCTTTCATTATATAAAACAGCCTACCTTCCTTGAAAGTTGATTATACAATATCCCTCTTCAAGGTTCACTAGTCTTTTCTCCATTGATGCCTTTCTCCCAAAGATTCCTAAGAATTTGTTGAACTTGTACAGACCATTTAATTTCTTTCTTCTTCCAAGCCTGCTTCTGAGTAAAACTAGAGCCCTATATCAGATGCCTTCAGCCACTATGCATGCCTCCTCCACTTTTCAATCAATTTTGCTGTTGTCTTTTACCATTTCCTCTAGTAGAAAATAAGTTCTTTGAGGGTAGGCACTATCTATTTTTGTGTGGATTTGTATTCTGAATAGTTAGTACAGTGTTTTCCACACTATCTTCATTTAATAAATGTTTGTGCTTTTTCTTTATTGCACATTATAATATAAAAGTAACAATATATCTACCTCAATCGATCTGTATTATCTCAATCATCCTAAAGGTAGTTCGGGTATATGAAATAAATACTAAACAAGAAATATAACTAATTTTAAAGAAAAAAAAACCCCAAGTTCTAATGAATTCAAAGGAGAATTCTTTCAAACTGGAGTAGTTATATACATTACTCTTAAAATTAAGAAGTAAAACACTTCTTTATATTTTCATAAGAAAAAAGCATAATACTAATAATAGGGAAGAATAAAGCAAAGGAAAAGAATAAAACAGTGGAATTCATTAGTGTTGATTAAAATACTTTAGATAAAATAATCTAAAACTGCAGAACTTTGTAATGAACAAATTAAATAAACATTTTAACAGAGTGGCAAGGATGATTCAACATTAAGAAATTAATTAATAGAGGCAGAACCAATCTTTTTCTGAGCTTTCCCCATGATCTGCAAACTAACAATAAATTCAATAGCTGAACTGGTTTACAGAACCCACAAATATTTGGAATCTAATAAATTTCCAGCAGAAGATAATTCTGAATCTCCAGAACAGGTCTGTTTCAAATGGATGTGGAGAGAGGCAGGCTGAACGCAGGAATTGAGTACAGGTAGGGCACATTCCTAGAGCAGCATAGACTCTGGACACCAGAGAATCTACCAGGAGGAATCCAGAACATTTTTTCCTATTCTGTCCTGGTTGCAAGCCAATAGATCAGCAAACTAGTTATAAGACATCCAACTTAAATTCAAAAGGTAAATAGTGAGCCTCTAAACATAAGAATTTCAAAGGACCTGGCCAAACCCATCCAGCACCAGAAGTCAGTCAGCACTAATCAAGTCCAACCACCATCACCTGTAAAGGAAGCTTGAACAATCTCCCCTTTGTTGTAAAAGCAAACCTCAAATAAAAAAAAAAAGAGCAAAAAAGCAAAAAGAACTCTGACCATAGATAGTTTTTTTTATAGAGAAAGAGAAGACAGATTTCATACCCTGAGGACAATAAAAGAAGATGGTCTTTAGATAAATCTCACAAAGGGTGATATAAATTAGTCCCCATCTCACAAGGCTCTCTTGGAAGAACTAAAAAAGGATCTTTAAAAAGAGCTAGAAGAAAAATGGGGAAAGGTGTAGAGGGCTGGGACCTCTGAAAAGGTGGATGTAAATCTAGGTCAGCATGGTGCTTATAGTTAAGTACCTATTCAATGTAAGATAATGATTCTCTAAGCACATACTTAACATGAATCAATTTAGTTGGCATATACTTAAGATAATATGGTGATGTAATGTACTACAGTTGCATGTATGCTTAGTGTGGTTGCACATGCTCAGTGTGATGTAGTGATGTAATTGTACTGGAGTATTTAAGGGAGTCCAAGAGACAGAAAGCCCTCTCAGCTACAGTCCTCTCAGCCACAGACACAAGAGAAGACTTCAAATTCCAGACTCCATCTTTGACCAGCCATGTGGCCCTCCTGCCTCCTTCAATCCTCCGCTAAAACCAAGGACTCGGGCAGATCCTGAGGCCCTCCAGAGAGCTAGTTCAGACATTACATTCTGGTGCCCAAACGAAGGGCTCTAGGTGAGATCCTATACAAATCAATTTGATTTTAACCAGAAACTCAGTGCCTTGCAAAGCAGGGCACAAATCAGCTTGACTGACGTGATCAGCCAAGTTCAGTGGAGAAGGTCCTTGTGACTCAGAAATAGGGTGAATATAAAAATAGACAAGCAGGAAAGTTTGGCGAGGACTAAACTAGTCACTTTTGTTTTTCAGCTGAAATGGGGCCAATACTAAGAAAAAAAGTATCCCCCACCCTCACCCCAAGGGAAACATGTGGAATGCATACTTAGGTTAATAAAAAATGAAGGTTTGTTGGTAACTTGGGAGCAGATCATTGGACTCTTAGAAATATTAAAATACATGTCTCCTTGGCTCTCTAAAGAAGAAGAATTAGAGCTAAATAAGTGGAAATTAGTGGGAGAGCAACTAATTGAATATTACAATGATAATCATCCTTATTCAATTCCTAAGGAAACAGTCCATATATACAACATAATACAATTGGCTTTAAAGAATCACACAAGTTCTTAAAAAAGGAAAAGTTCTAAGAACAGCCAGACAAGGAAGTATGAGGAGACCAGCTCTCTATACCTTCTGCTTTCTTTTGTTTTAGAACACAGGTGGTCACACCCTCCCTGACTTGTCAGGTAAGTGAGAACCCCAAAAAGGAGGTAATCATGCCCTCCCTAACCTCTCAGGAAGGGAGATAAAAACACCAAAGGGGTGTGATCTTACCCTCCCTGACTTCTCAGGAAGGGAGATGAAAACACCAAAGTTAAATGGGGAGTCCAACCAGATAGTGTTAGTGGGTTTCCTCTGGTCTGAAGTTGAAACCATTATACATAAATCCATCAGCATAAGAGGTATTACACAAGCACATAGTAATATAATTCAGGCTAGTAGACATGGCTCTCCCCACAGTTGGTGCAGGCTCAGTGTGGTGTAACAAACATAAATTATATATGCAAGTAATGATGTAACAAACAATATGAACTTCATAAGTCCTAGAAGGAGAGTATATAAATAACAATTACACATACACCTCATTCAACAACCAAGAGACAGTCCAAAACCAATTTATTATCCATTACTTCATGTGTCGGGGAATCCAATGATTCCTGCAGATTTTGAGGTCCTGCAACAAACTCATCCTGTCTCAGGGAATCCAATGATTCCTGCTGGTTTTAAAGTTCTGCAACAGTCTTATTAATAGTTTTAATGTTCATGAGTCAATTTCCATAACTGCCATGCTCTTTCAGTGATGGGTCCAGTCAGCGATGGAGCCAATGTTTCTTGGGTCTTCTCCTCTGTTTCAAGGGTCTTCTCCATCTCTTTCTGATGGACAAGGAGCATGTGTCTCATTGGCACCCATCTGATTCCTTCTCCATCTCTGTGATTGACAAGGAGCATATGGCTCATTGGCACCCATCTGATTCCTTCTCCATCTGTAGAGATACAAGAAAACCCTCTCCCCCAAGCAGTTAACCAATCTGGCCCCTTCCATTCATTACTTTCTGGATCTCTACACATCACCTGGAGATCATTTAAAGATAGTGGAGCTGCTCACACTGAACACTACTCTTCTAGCAGGTTATAAAACGTCTTCCAGAGCCAGCACATCTTTTTCAAAAAATGAAAAAATTAATGTATAGAGAGCTAAATGTAAATTCTAAATTTGAAGTTCTCTAGGATTATCTGTGGCTCCACCTTTCTCTTGTTTTTGGAGGAGTGTCTTGATGTCTCTGTTTCTCCTCTCTATTATTGCCCTGTTCTTGAGGATGAAAAGGTACACCAGTGATGTGTAAAATCTTACACTGTGTACAAAAGTGTGCAAAATGTTTAGAAGTATATACAGGTCCATTATCTGTTTTTATTGCTTGTTGCACACCCATAATTGCAAAAGCTTGTATAAGGAATTCAGGGACCACTTGGGCTGTCTCTTTTGCTGCTGGTATTGCAAAAGTAAATTCTGAAAAGGTATCTACCACACCATGGATAAAAGACAGGCGACCAAAAGGTTTATAATGGGTTACATCCATTTGCCAAATTTCATTGGGTCTCAAACCACCAGAAATCTTCCCTGGAGGGAGTGTGTAGGATTGTGGAAAGGAAGGCAAGCTATACAGGCTTTTACTGGGCTCCTAGCTTCCTCTTTTGTTATCCCAAAGTGCAAATGTAAAGCTTGAGCAGCCTGATATTTAGAATGAGATTCTTAGGCTGCTTGAAATAAAGACAAATTGGCTAACATAGTTAGAAGTCTATCTGCCTCTAGAGGCATACTAGCATAAAATAGAGAAAGAGGAAATTAATGAATTAGGCTTGCAACTAAAAAAGCTAGAAAAAGAGCAAATTAAAAACCCCTAATCAAACATTAAACTTGAAATTCTAAAAATAAAAAAAGAGTTTAATAAAATTTAAAGAAAAAATATTGAATTAATAAATAAAACTGAGTTGATTCTATGAAAAAATCAACAAAATAGATAAACCTTGGTAAACTTGATTAGAAAAAAGGAAAGAAGAAAATCAAACTGTTAGACTTGAAAATGAAAAGGGAGAACTTGTCACTAATGAAGAGGAAATTAGCGCAATAATTAGGAATTACTTTGCCCAACTTTATGCCAATAAATCTGATAACTTAAATGACATGGATGAATACCTTCAAAAATATTGGTTGCTCAGATTAACAGAGGAAGAAGTAAATTGATTAAATAGTCCCATTTTAGAAAAAGAAATAGAACAAGCTATTAATCAACTCCCTAAGAAAAAATCCCCAGGACCAGATGGATTTACATGTGAATTCTACCAACATTTAAAGAACAATTAGCCCCAATGCTATATAAACTATTTGAAAAACAACTGCCCCTTCACTGTCACTTCCTATTGTCTGTGTAGGCAGCTTGGAAATACCCCACTGTTCCCGATAAGCAGACTGTAGAATTTTGTTTGTTCATTTGTTTGTTTTTTTAACTTCAAAATGAGCAATTTTCTCTAAAGATCCATCATATCTAGCTTTTGTGGTATTCTATGTAGCTCTTTAACTTCTTATTTATTTTGTAATTTTATTTATCTAGTTCTGATAGAGCAAGTTTGGGATCTCCTACTATTATTGTTTTGCTATCTATTTCTTCTTGCAACTGTCTTAACTTCTCCTTTAGGAATTTAGATACTATACCACTTGGTGCATATATGTTTAATATTGCTATTGCTTCATTATCTATGATACCTTTTAGTAAGATATAATTTGCTTCCTTGTCTCTTTTAATTAGATCAGTTTTGCTTTTGTTTGATCTGAGATCAGTATGGCTACCCCTGCTTTTTTTTTTTTTTTTTCCTTCACCTGAAACACAATAGATTCTGTTCAAGCCTTTTACCTTTACTCCATAGGTGTCATTCTGTTTTAAATGTGTTTCTTGTAAACAACATATTGCAGGATTCTGGCTTTTATTCCAGTCTGCTAGCTACTTATGTTTTATGAGAGAGTTCACGCCTTTCACATTTACAATTAACACTACTAATTCTGTATTCCCTGCCATCTTATTTACCTCAAATTACATTTTTTCTCTTTCCTTTTCCCCTTTCCCTCCTCTCCAGTATTTTATTTGAGCACTACTTTTTTCAAGCAGTATTCCCCCTTTAGAAACCCTCCCCCTTTTTTACACCTTCCCCCTAATATTTCTGTTTCCCTTTCTATTTAGCCTACCCCTTCCCTTTTTGCCTTTCCCCTTCCACTATTTTATAAGGTGAGAGAAGTTTCTCGGTGAAACCAAATATATCTAATATTCTTTCTTTGAGCCAAATTTGAGGACAGTAAGATTCACACAGTATTCTTCACCCTTCCTTCTTTCTCTCAATTATTATAGGTTTTCTTTGCCTTTTCCTGAGATGTCATTTCCCTCATTGTACCTCCACATTCTCTCCTTTTTTTTTTATGTTACAACCCATTTTCCATCTCTAGTTTCTTTTTTATATTATAATAGTAAAAGCAGATTACACATGTGTTCTTTATGTAAACCCATGACAGAAATGGTTCTCAAGAATTTTTTTTTTCTTTTTACCTATTTATGCTTCTCTTGAGTTATATATTTGGAGATCATTTTTGTTTTGTTTTGTTTTGTTTTGCTCTTGTCTTTTCATCAAAGATAAATGGAATTCACCAGTTTCATTGAATGTCCATCTTCTACCCTGAAAGAAAATGCTCAGTTTAGCAGTGTAATTTATTCTAGGCTGAGTTCTAAGTTCCTTTGCCTTTTGGAATATCAGATTCCAGGCCCTTCATTCCTTTAAAGTGGAAGCTGCTATGTCCTGAGTAATCCTTATTATGGCTCCTCGGTGTTTAAATTCTTTCTTTCTCACTGCTTGTAATATTTTTTCCCCTTGGTCTTATAGTTCTGGAATTTAGCCACAATATTCCTTGGGTTTTTAATATTGGGCTCTCTTTCAGGAAGTGTTTGATGAATTCTTTTGATGGCTATTTTACCTTCTGAGTCTATGCCATCTGGGCAATTCTATCTGATGATTTCCTGAAAAATAGTGTCTTGGCTCTTTTTTTTAAACATGGATTTCAATGAGTCCAATGATTCTTAGATTGTCTCTCCTAGGTCTATTTTCCAGGTTACTTGTTTTCCCAATTAGGTATTTTACATTTTTTCTATTTTTTCATTTTTTTTGGTTTTGCTAGACTGATTCTTGTTATCTCATTCAGTCATTCATTTCTAGAATTTGTAAAACAGAAAAAGAAAATAACTCCTTAAAAAACAGAATTTGTGAAATGGAAAAAATCTATAGAACAAAACAACTCATTTAAAAATTAAATTGGACAGTTACAAAAAGAAGTAAAAAAAATAAATGAAGCAAATAATTCACTATAATTCAGAACTGAACAGATGTAAATGAACAACTATAGTTTATTTTACTAAAACCTATAAATATCTATTAAGATGAATTTGGAAAAGATAAATGAGACAGGGTAATCAAATTTGAATTTTATTGGTGAAATCTAAACTTAAAGTCAATTTTGGATAGCTACTGAAGTGATTAAAAAGGTAACTATTGAATGAAACAATAAAGTTGAAAGATAAAAGATAAGAGGGGGGAATTGATTGTAACTTAGGTACTTAGAAAATACTTTTATCTTGACTCCAGCCTTATAATTTGTGGAAAAGATAGTGTGAGGTAAGGCTATTTTTAAATAATATAATTCACTGATAATATAAAATATATCACAATGAAAGTCATAACTGGAGAAATTATGCAGAAATATATTAAAATATTAATTTTGTTTTATAATTTACTAAATGCTTTTATATAGATTGGTTTATTTGACCTTCTCATGAACCCTCTGAAAGTGTGAAGTACATAATATGAGCATTTTTGTCCATTATATGTGGGAATAAATTAAAGATGAAATTCAGAGAGGTTTTCTAGTTTATCTGAGGTCACACACACACACACACACACACACACACACACACACACACACACACACACACACATACACACACACACACACACACACACACATACACACATGACAGAATTAGGATATGAGTCTTTTAACCTGGCTTCTTCTACCATGCTATGGGGCTGTTAGATAAACAGAGAAGAGACAAACTACATTTGTGCCTTTAAAATCATGTTTTTTGTTTTTGTTTTTTTTTGTTTTTGTTTTTTTTCATATCATTGCTATAAAACTTGAAGGGCATCAGAGCTATCTCTTTTACCCTCTCTTTTTAAAGATGAGAAAATTGTGACTCAGGAATGCTGTGAATTTTCATATAACCAAATAAAAATTATGGGGAGAAGGATGTGAACCCAAATTATTTGAATTGATTGCTAATGATCTCCTTACTGTACCATTGCATATTAGCAATTGTTAGCAGATAAAGTTATTAAAATAATCCAATGAAGACAACAGTCCTTCCTACTTTGAATCAATAAATACACATATCCTCAAAGTGGTACAAGGTTATCTCACTATCATATAAGTGAGGTACTACAGTCTCTTTTATCAAGTTCAATAGACAATATTATATTATAGGACATTTTCTCCCAGGAAAACTAGAGGCCTAAATTTGCATCTCTCTATCTTCCAACTATTCTTCTAAATTTTCTTCTCTAGTATCAAACAAATCCTTTCCAATATGTTTTCAAAAAACAGATCTTTAAATGATTGACAAGTGCTATTATATTTGCTCTAAATCTTCCTATCTCTATCTTTAATACCTCTATTTGCTTCATGTGTCACAAATTTTAAGATTTTCACAATTCTCGATTTTCAATGTCTGATAGAAGTTTCAACTTCATTTTTTCATTTCTAATAAATAAATGTAATAAATTTTTTATTACATTGATGATTTTTAGTAATTTTTAAATATCTATAATATAATTATCCAACTACATAATCAGATACATTGCCTTATGTGTGCAAAGATTTTTTTTTTTTTAATTAGAGGAATTATTGTCAGGATAATAGAATTTTGAAGTTGAAAAGATTCATAATCAATAAACAAGTAGAAATTTCTCTCTCACTCTCTGTCTCTCCATTTATATAATATACATGTACATGTACACACATACAAATACAAAGAATTTGCTACTTGCATATATAGTGTTTATAATATACATAATGCACATGTATATATAATTTGTGTATCTATTATATTCCTGTACAAATATATTCATATATATCCATATTTATATATGTATACATATGTATGCATACAAATACACATTTATATTGTATACATGTATGCATATACATGTGTGCATGTGTGTGTGTAGAGCTCATCATACACAAGTGGTCATTGAGGCTTTGCTTGAAGATATGCATTAAGGTGGAAGCCATTATTACCTTATGCATTTCATTTAAGTTGTAATGAAAAATAATCAAAACAAAAGAGAAATCATGGAGAAGCAACAAAGGTTCTGAGGACAGAGACCTGATTAATAAGTGCTTTGTGAGGGAACTATGGTGCTCTAGAAAAATCCCTAAACACCAGGTTTGGTTCCCTAATGGGTACAAGGTTTGGTTCTCTCATCCATTAATTATATGATTTTTTGATAAATGATTAAATTCTCTGAGTGTTAGTTTTCTTGCCTACACAATGAGAATATTTATATTTCTACTACTTTTTTCCATAGACTTCTGGCAAGGACCATGCACATGAAATGTGCATGAAAATTTGTGAACATATAGTTGAGCTTGCCTGAGAAGATATGTTCTTATAATAGTGCTTAGAAGTTCACTTTTTCCATATTAAATGCTTTTAAATATATTTCTTTTTGAACCAAATAGTAAGTCATCACTTTGGGGGAAATACCTACATACTTTCAGTTTTACTTTGTTTTATAAAATGCTATAAACCTTATTATAACAATAACAATAATATGAATTATGCTTAGCATTTATGTGAGTAACTGAATAGCACAGTGGATGTATCACTGCTACTAGAGTCAAAGATCTGAGTTCAAATTTAGACTCATATATTTCCTGATTATGTGACCCTAAACAAGTCAATGCACTATGTTTGCCTTAGTTTCCTTATTTGTAAAACAAAATGAAAAAGGAAATAGGAAACCAGTCTAGTATCTCTGCCAAGAAATCCCCTACCAGGGTCATAAACAGTTGGACATGACTGAAATTAACCTAAAATATTTATATAATACCCATTTTGTAGTAAGAACTTTCCAAAATTTTCAGTTTTTCTGATAACTACTTGAAATGATAAGTGCTATTATCATATCATTAAAGCCATAAAAGAAGACAGAGGTTAAACAATTTCTTTGAGTTCATTCAACTAATAATAATTGCCTGACTCTAGATTGGAACTCAGATCTTTCCAACCTCAGTAACAGTATTCTACTCATTGTACTAACTTACTGCCAAATATTCCATTGAATAGATTGGAGGAGGTTTTTTTGTTTGTTGGTTTGTTTGTTTGTTTTTTGGTTTGTTTTTTGTTTTTAATTTTCACAAAAGAAATATGAGTTATTATTATTAAAAACAAAAATGAAAGTTCTTGAAAGCACAAATATTCATCTTGGTTACATATATGCTATACCCCAAAACTGTCATCACCTTTTTCACAGTCCTGCTTTATTGATTTTGAGAGTTCACACATGTAGCTTGTTAGCACTAAAAATTGTGAAATATACCTGATCTCAAAGCCACAAGATCATTGTCCCCCCAATCATGTGAGGTCCTTTCCAAATTCATAACTTAAATAGATTTTTCAGGGTCCTATAATTATCTTTCCATTTTATAAAAATATCACTTTACTATATATGTGTGTGTGTATGTGTGTGTGTGTGTGTGTGTGTGTGTGTGTGCGTGTGCACATGTTTGGCATGAACCACAAAAATAAAGCAGCATAAATCTCTTTAACATACAACTAAGTGACAGAATGAAACTTTTTTCACATTACTCTTGCAGATCAAATAAAATTTTAATAACAAAAGAAGTTTTAGAATATTACCTCATACAATCTGCCTCATGTATTGAAATTCAAAACTTGTGATTAATTTTAAGTTTCCACTAAAAAGAAGTTTGTTGACTCCAAAGTTTTCTTTCTATCTCTATCTCTGTCTATCTGTTCCCTTCTCTGTCTTCTCTGTCTCTGTCCTTTTTTTTTTTTTTTTTTTTTACTTTCTGCCTCTGTTTTTTTGTTTTTGTCTTTATATTATTTCCTCCCACACACAACATGCACCATGATCTCATGGTCTAAAAATATTTAAAAATAAAAGAACACTGACTTTTGTTAGCAAAAAAACTAAAATCTGTTCTAGTATATTTGTGAAAGATAAAATGCACTAATATTCATTAATGTACTCTTCACCTCTCTGCAAATGCAGTTAGACTCTGGTTAAGAAATGAAGCTTACATGGTGATGTATAGTATATCTCTGTTATGATGATATGTAAATATTACATCCTTGGCAACAGAAAAAAGGATCATAACATATTTTGTAATACTTGTATTTGACTTAATACTTAACAACAACAACAATTACGATATCTTTTCTAAAACTAGGCCCTACATGTGCAATGAAAAGATATTCTGAAATTAATTTCATTTGAAGGGAAGAAATATACTTCCTAAGATGGAAGATCAATGTGAAGCTAAAATACTAGCTAAATAAAGTAAATACTAAACTCAGGTTAATTAGCTTCTCAAAGTCTTCAATATCTACCTTATAGTTTGAATAACTACCTTTCATGGGAATCAGGATGTTAACCGAAGTTGAAAGATTTCAGATCCTTAAATTTTCTCTAATTACTATTTAGTTTACTCAGAATCTAAAATTAATACAATTTCTTAAAAACAAGAGGCACAATAGAAAGAAAAGATTGTAGCATCATTTTCTTCAAAAAAATATGTCATTTAGAACAAAGTTTCTTCACAAAAGAATTTATAAAGAGATTTCAGAGCACAGTGAATGGGGGGAAATCATTGTCTAGGGAATGGAAATTCTGTTTCATTACACTTAAATGAAAGTTGGCATTCTCTTTGATTACTGACTTTTGATAAAAATTCTAAGATAGGTTCATATGTTTTACCATACAGCAAAGATATTCTTAGCTCATACACATAAATGCATAAGGACCTCTGCTTTTCAGGGAAGAAAGGCTGAATGAAATTATTATTTATACATATACAAGGAGTTAGGCAGATATGGGTTTTGTCTTTCATGTGACACATACTAAATGATAGTGGGCAAATGACTTAGCCTAAAAGATTCTGAGGTAACTTACTTAAGTTAAAAAATAGTTAACTGCAGATTTACATAAGTGGAAAGACTTCCACACATGGATAAAATTAAAATTTTTGAAGTCATCCTATTCCCAACACACACACACATACCAGTAAAGAAAATATACTCAAACAAAAATGAAGCAGCTCCTGCTTTCATGAAACTTTTTTTCCCGAAAATATGTTTTACTCTTAAGAAAGAAAAAAATGAAAGAGGAAGATAATCACAAAATGTGATCATTTTAACTGTCCTCAGACACTACCCAAGCAAAATCAAAATGATAAGAAATTCCTTCCACAACATAAAGGCCAAAGAAGTGTGTATTAAAAGAAAGCTAATTACAAAAATTCGGAGATGTTTTCATGAAAGCAGAACCTAATACACAAGTGATGATGATTATGCCTTCATGGAAATATGAAATTACTAACGATGCCTAAAAATGCTACCCAGGATTGTTTTTATTCAAATAACAGAGATCTGTCAAAGTATCAAAAAAGTCCAAAAAGGAGTAGCTAGATGGCACAGTGGATAGAACACAGGTCCTGAAGTCATATGGATCTGAGTTCAAATATGACTTCAGACGAAAGAAAGAAAGAAAACATTCAGAAGGCATCCTGCTTTAACATTCATATTAGAATTTGTAACCTCCCACCCAGAAGTTACTGGTTATCAGTCTTGCCTAATCCCCAGGCCTTCAGATATCTCTGGCCACTGTTTTGTACAGTGGTTCTTTACCAATTTTACCTAATCATAGGTCTTTAAAGATCTCTGGCTACCACCTCTCTGAGCAGTGGTTCTCATGTTCAACAGAGCACCCAAAGACAGCAGCTTGCAAGCTCAGGTCCTACTTCCTGGTCCCCACTCCTTATATCGGGTCTATGAGGTTACACACACAGCAAATAAGAGCAGATGTCTCCCTTTGACAATGCAATCTCAATGCTACCAGAGCTTCCACTCACCAAGCAGTTAGTACTGATCACAGAAACCACAAGCGGGTGTCTCAGACAACAAGGCCGTTTTACTTCCTGATTCCCTGTCTGAGTTTCCTCTCCAGACCCTTACAATTCCCTTCTCTTGTTTAGTGGGGACCACTCATCATATCAAGCTAACTTTAACATCAACAATAGTTCGCTTGATGAATGAGATTACAGTGTGTGTGTGTGTGTGTGTGTGTGTGTGTGTGTGTGTGTGTGTGTGTGTGTGTGTATGATAAAGGCAAACAAAAGTAAAATAGTAAGAACTAGGCCCAATAAGGGCTAAAACCAAGAAAGGATTACTTGGTGTTCAACCCACTCAAGAAAGTCATGTTCAAGGAGATGGGATGTCTAGTAAAGCACAGAGGAAGGGTGTATATAAGAAAAGTCATGTCTCATTGCATTCCCTCACTAATTTTAGCAGGTGTGCCTGTTTGTTTTTCACCCACTAATTTAGAGGCCTTGCCTACAAGTGGAACCCAGGGCAAAGTCACTCCCCAGGCCACCATATGAATAGTGGGTAGCCATGGGAGAAGCGCAGAAGCCCGTTGTCCAGTTCTGTTAGTCTCTAGAGAGACTAACTCATCAACCAAGCCATCCAATTCAGCTGCAATACTGATGTTGTATCTGCTGTCTTTGGTATCACGGTCAGGAGGGACATGGCTGACATCTGGCTGATCCTTCTGGGCTGTCATTGAGCGCTGCAACATGGTTGTTGGTTGGTCCTTCTCTTTTTGGATCCCCAGGGTCATGAATGTTTTTTTGGGATCTAATCCTCTGCTGATGTATCTGTATCTGGAATGACAAGAGCATGCCTGGGTCCCCAAACTCAGATCCAACCTGGGGCCTTCCAGATGCCATCTAAGCCCTTCCACATCATTGTGGAAAGGGGACTTTTGTCCTTGCTGTCCAGTCTGTTAGTTAGCTGAACTTTCTGCATATGCCAGGAGTGCATTGCTAGGGTAAAATGCAAAGAACTTGAAAATTGTCAGTAATTATATGTATATATCACTGCATGTAAGCGGGCTTGCATGAGTCAGATGGAGGGTCTTGTAAACTCAATGCTCTTTTTTTCTTGCTTAGACAGGAGCATCTTGAGAGTATGACTGGCCCGTTCAACAATGGCTTGGCCTATAGGGTTATATTGGATGCCAGTGGAATGGGCAATGCCAAATTCAGTGCAGAGGAACCGAAAGGCAGAAGATGTATAAGCTAGTCTATTATCTGTCTTAAGTACATATGGGACTCCTGCAAGGGAAAAACAATGATAAAGATGGCTGATCACATGACTGTTTCCCCAGGATGGAGTGGAGCCAGGAGGAAATGAGAGTGTGTATCCATGGTTACATGGATGCACTGCCTTTTAATGTCCATTTGCCATAAAGCATTAGGTGATTTACCATGAGGATTCATTGCAGTATTATGAGGAACAGGATGAAAAGGAGCACAAGTAGTACAATGGCAAACAATAGCTGCAGCTTCTGCTTTAGAGATACCATATAATCTTTATAATGAGCAGGCAGACAAGTGAAATGAGGCATGTGTCTTTTGAGCAGGGGAATCATAGCAGAGACCACACAAAGGATAAAGAAGGGCATCAGCCACCCTATTGCTACCAAATATGGGACCAATACCATTAGTATGAGACCTAACATGTATGATAAAAAGAGACTCTATTGTTTAATGCATCTTGTGCCTGATGAAGATCAGTGATGGTAGAGTGCCTGTCATTTATATGTACATACAGTAGGTATTGGACAGCTTGACAGGCATAAAGACTGTCCTTAATGATATTAATAATCTCTTGATATCATTGCATGGCATGTGGGATGGCATACGACTCATTTTTCTGTGTGGAATCATAGGGAGTCTTAAGAATATGTGTCTTTTAAGTGTCTTCCCTGTATATTGCCGCCCTGTGATCTTTAGTAGCATCAATAAAAACCTTAAGGCCTTGTACATGGCTCTGATGAAAGAGATACAGCAGCAATGCTTACCTTTAACCTCCTGTACAACTGCTTAAGTGGCTGAGAAGTATGCAAAGGTGCTAAGGGGCAAAGTTGTAACAGGATAGCCCACATTGAGTTATCCTGGGCAAAAGCAAGCACCTACTGTGATGATTGACCAAATGCCAATTGTGGGAGTTGCCCTGAGATAATAAGTAAGGCCTGTTGGCAATATTGCCACAAAAAGGAACTAAGTTCTTCAATCTTATTGGACAGAATGTGTGAAGGTCTAGTAGGATACAACCATTCTATGGAGTGTGGCGAAAAAGTGTTTATCAACAAATGCAGACAACATCAAGCTGTGAAGGATTAAGTCTAAAAGCAGGACAAGCACACAGCAAAGGAATAGATTGTAGTGCTGCACGGGCCTCTGCAGACCACTATTGTGGTGATGTCAAGACAGAAAGGCCTTTCAAAAGATCATAAAAGGGGTGCATAACAGAAGGAGGGATTGGAACGGTAGACCACAACCACTGTAAGGTTCTTACCAATTGTTGGAAGTCATGAAGAGTTTTATACTTAGTCTCATCCACTTTAGGGGGCATCTTGGACACAGTAAGATCTTAAATAATGTGCCCAAGATAGAGAAATGGAGGCTTAGTCTGCTTCTTATGTGGTGCCACTACAAGATTCTGCTGAGCTAATATCCAAATGATGTGTTGCCCGATGTATTGCAGCTGTGACTCTTCCTTAGTATCCACCAGTATATCATCGCTAATGGAATATCCAGACATTTCTGTATAATCTTCTGACTGGTACAAGAATCTTGTCCATATACCATTGACACAGGGTGGGGCTGTTAGCCATCCCTTGTGGTAATACTTTCCACTTCACTTTTCCACAAGCCAGGAGCTTGTAAATTAATAGTTGGAATGGAAAAGACAAACTTCTCCCTATTAGTAGGGTGTAAGGGAATAGAGTAAAAGCAATCCTTTATGTCAATAACCAACATATGATATCCCCTAGGGACAATGTTAGGAGATGAGAGGGCTGATTGTAGGGCACCAATGGGTTGCATGGAGGCATTCACAGCTCTCAATTCAATTAACATATGCCATGATTTTGTTCTTTTTCCTAATTACAAGATCAGGTGAGTTATAAGCACTGAAGGAAGACACAATATGGTCAGTTTCTTTTGTTCAACAATGATAGATTTCAAAGCAGTGAGTTTTTCATTGAATAGGGGCCACTGATCCACCCATGTAGGATAGTCATGTTTCCATCTTAAGGATAGCACTGCCAGGATCTTCTCAGTAGCCCCCATTAGTTTCTTCAGTGTGTAATGTTGTCTGAAGAGCTTTCAGTAAATATCTTCCCCACAAGGAGGTTCTAAGCCCTGCAATGACAAGAGGTCTAAAGACACCCTTCTAATTTTCAAATTCCCAATGAAGTTTCCTACTAGACTGGGAAGTGTCCTGCATCCCACCCACCCCTTTAACTGTTACTGTTTGAGTTTGAAGCTACCATTCATGAGACCAATTAATGGCCTATTTTTTATATAACTAGTACACATGGGTTTTTCTTGTCCAATCATCTGAGTAAAATTCACCTCATCAAAGGAATGTAATGGGAGTGCTTTGGCAATTGGATGATCTCCCTTTAAGTTCACAGGATATAGGTGAGGATTGGTAACCAAGATAAATGGTTCCATATATTTTAATAGCATAGTATGTACAATCACAAGTGCATAGTCTGAAAGTCCAATCATTAATCTATCTCCAGCCTTGGGTCCTACAAATTTTTGCAATGTGCCTATCTTGCCACAAGCAAAACAAAGGGATTTTCTACCCTTTGTAGCTACTTGTGACATTGGGCTTGGAAATGTCCTTTTTTGCCACAGCTATAGCATTTCTTTCCATCATCCTTCCTGTTCATCCTGTGTGATTCCCTGACTATAGCTGAGGCCATTGCTTCTACATTGAAAGCCTCATAATCTGCTTTATAACATTTGCCTATAATCTCGGAAATAAGAGCTTCTTTAGAAAGTCCAGCCACTATATGGCTGCACACTTTATTCATTCACTCTTTTAACAGTTGCCTGAAGAGAAGGTTAGAAGCACATATTTTCCTAAACCTCTGTCAACTGCTATTCTTAAGTGGGACACATAATCTTGAATAAATTCTCAAGGGCTGTTTTATTGAAGTAAGATTTTGCTGTACCAACCCCTCCTTGTCTATTCTCTCCAAAGCCTATATAGCACACTGTGCAAGAGGTAGAAATACAGTTATATTGTATAAAATCTGAATCTGAGTTGTGGGAATAGCAGCCAGTGCCAGTAATTAAAAGCACAAACTCTTCTGGGTCTTGATGATCACTGGCCACAGCAGACTTCAAAAACTGTTTTAGCAAATTCTGATAACCATACAAATGATTGGTCAGGAGTAAAACAGGCAGATACCATGAATTTTCATAAATTCTGGGTGAGAGCATAACTACTTGATAACAGCTGTAACATTTGTATGGTATGGGGAGCATTTGGGCCATAATTGACATAAGCTTATTTCACTTCCTTCAACATTTTAAATGGGATCAGGATATGCATTCTACTTCTGGACCCCTAATCCTTCATTAGATAGGCCTGGAGGACCCAGTTGGAATCCCATGGAATAACATCCTACCCCTCAGCAGTTGCCCTTATGAAAGCTTCCTTGAAAGCTGTGGGGCTGCTGGCTCCTTCTGTGTTCTATTATAAAAACAAGAGGTCTTTGTTATATAGTCTTTTGTTTCTTCTCTGGCTCAGCCTGTAGATGGAGCTCTTGTATTTCTGGTTTTCTTTGTTGTGAAATAATCTTTTGTTTGTTCTCTGCCTCAATCTTTAGGCAGAGCTGTTGCCCTTCCTGTTCTAATTGTTGTAAAGTAGTCTTTAGTTTGTCCTCTAACTCTACCTGCACCCAGAGTTCCTGCATCTTTTGTTCTATCTGCCTAATCCCTCACCCATCCATTCCTGAGTTTTTTTCTTGCTGAGCTGTGCTCAGTGGGCATGGGGGCCAAATTTCCTCTTACTCAATTTCAACGTATTCTTTTCATCTTTGTTATCTTGGTCAGAAGAGGGTGTGTATCCCAGTAGATTTGCTAATAAAGGGTATAAATGCCTTGATGTTGGGGAGCAAATCTCTTGCTCATTGAGCATGTTTTTTTTTTTTGTTTTTTGTTTTTTGTTTTTTTTTAAGGGATCACCCATCTGATTTTCTAACTCATATGCTTGAGCTGCATGCATGACTACTCTCAGGCTTGGTCAGGGGTAAAATTAGTCCCAGAGCCATAAAGCTTGTCTGCCTTCTCATCTCTCTCTAGATGAGGCTATTGAACCTTCCCCAATTATGGGACCTAATAACCCTAAAAGTACAGCCCCCACATTGGATCTCCACTTGTAACCTCCCACCCAGAGGTTACTGGTTATCAGTCTTGCCTAATTCCCAGGCCTTCAGATATCTCTGACCACTGTTTTGTACAGTGGTTCTTTATCAATCTTACCCAATCATAGGGTCTTTAAAGATCTCTGGCCGCCACCTTTCTGAGCAGTGGTTCTCATGTCCAACAGAGCACCCAAAGACAGTGGCTTGCAAGCTCAGGTCTTGCCCTACTTCCTTATCCCCACTCCTTATATCGGGTCTATGAGGTCATACACACAGCCAATAAGGGAAAAAGATGTCTCCCATTGATGTTTCAATCTCAATGCGACCAGAGCTTCCACTCATGAAGCAGTCCATGCTGATCACAGAAACCACATTTGGGTATTTCAGACAACAAGCCCTCTTTTTTTCCTGATTGAACTGTGCAAGTTTCCTCTCCAGACCCTTACAAGAAGTACTTGATTTTACTACAACTTCTGCTACTGCTGTCACTATGTTCACCACTGCCCCAACCAAGATAGCTCTGAAATAGTCGGGATGCTCAGATATTCTATATATTTCATAGTAATGTACTAAATTATAGAGGGAAAAAATGCATTAAATTTTGAGTCAGAAGACATGGGTTTCAATCTGTCTATTGTCACTTGCTAGATGATCTTCTCAGTCCCTCCAGTTGTTAATACTATTTCTGTGAAATCTTTGGCAGATCACTTGACTTATTTGGACTTCAATATCTCATACATAAAGTAAGTGGGGTGGGTAGTATCAGATGAGTTGTAAGAGTTCTTTCCATATGTAAATTGTAGAAAACTATAATTAAAGTAATATATTAGAATAGCTGCAGTTGGTAAGATGCAATATAATGCAATGAAACTAAGATAGATAAATAGATAGATAGAGTGACAGTTAGACAGCTAGATATAAAATACAAGAACAAGTATATGTATTTTGTTTCAGAAAATTTCATTATTCTTATTCTTAGAATACAATACAATATATTCTTATACACAGGTATCATATACATATTCTATAGACAGATGCCATCCACAACATTCCCAAGTATTCCCTGAACTAGAGTAAAATGTAAATAGACTATATTTAACAAAATACATTAATTCATAAAACTAAATTTGTAAGTAGTAAAAATAGCAAATGTAAAAAGGAAGATATCTTTTCAAATTTGAATTTCCTGTTTGCAATTTGTTCTATATCCCTCTGTTTCTTCTTTCTCAATACACACACACAGTCACACAATACACAGGCTAATACTGTATGTGCATTATTATGCTATTTATAGAATTATAATTGCATGCAATAATGATTGCATGTAATAAATGAATGTATGCAGGCACATAGGTACATATAGGCATGTTTATACATAGATGTATAGTATAAATATTTGTGTATATTTAAATACATTAGCATTGCCTATTCAACAGCACCCTTAAAATCAGAATTTGACACATCTTCCTCCAGAGTGAATTGCCATACAATTGTATGTGATGGTCTATAAATAATATAATACATGCTAAATTTCCTGACAAGGATCATTATGGTACATATTTTACTTTTCTTATGCTTTCAGAAAATTAAAACATGATATCTTATAAGAAAAATGTTTTGTAAATTTCACAAAACCTTCTTATGGCTAGAACCAAGTCATAACTTACATGTAATTGTGTTTCATCATAATAATCAGCTTATTTAGCTTAATCTCATGCTGTGACCTTAATTTGTCTATTGTAATCAATTACTGCACCTCCAATTTCTATTTCTATCCTATTATTGATCTTCTACTAAACTGCAAAGAGCATAGCTCTTCATGCTCTCACTCATCTCTTCAAAACATTCCACTGGCATTAATACAGTTCAATCCTCATATTTTAATAAGAATCAATTGCCTACTTAATTATGTCAACCCTTTATTTCTTACTGTGCATGAGTCCATTTATTCTATTTAACTCATACTAATCTCTTGACTTCTCCTTTAGCTATAACTGCTTTCAGACCAGTTATTATGCTCTGTTATTCCATGTATAACTCCAGATTAGAAAATCTCTAATGCAGAAAGCTAAGAACTCTTCAAACATAAACAAATTTCATCTCCTTCCAACAAACTGGATGAAAATTTGTAATATATACCTTCCATTTCTATATATTCATCAGATTACATTGAACAATGAGTACCTGTACATATAGAAATATTATTTTTCTATGTTAATAAATGTTAACATCTAGACTACACTGCACCATTTGTTTATTCTTGTTTAGGAGAATCAAAAAAGACTATTCCTGCTTATTAATTTGCTTTGTATAGCATTGGGCACTTGAGTGCAAATGTCATCTAATAAATACCATTTGATAATAATCATCTATTCAGTGTGTCTGATTTGTCAGAGGTATTTTCTAGGAGAAAGTAGGTATTGAGCTGCTTCTTAATAAAGTGCAAAAGGAATATGGTTTAAAGATGAGAGAAAAGAGACTGACCTATGTAAAGTTCATTTAGTCAGATATGTCATATTCTCATGGATTAACATGTTTTGATCATTATTCAAGATCTATTTAAAAAAGACTCCTGACTTTCTATTTAGGAATTGTCATTCCCTCAAAAAGGATCCAGATATCTTTTAGCCCAAATTTTCTTAGGTTGAAATCTAATATTTTAAAAATAGAGGATTTCTTTTTTTTTCCTTTTCTGACCTAATAATTATTGGGTAAAGAGACAATTTTAAGAACGGCTTTAAAGTGACATGAAATCTCAGTACAACCCTGGACTACTTATTCTCTCTTTTTTTCTCTCTCTCTTTTTTTTTTAAATAACTTTTTTTTGATAGAACCCATGCCAGGGTAATTTTTTACAGCATTATCCCTTGCATTCATTTCTGTTCTGATTTTTCCCCTCCCCCACCTTCTCCCCCAGATGGCAAGCAGTCCTTTACATGTTGAATAGGTTACAGTATATCCTAGATACAATATATGTGTGCAGAACCAAACAGTTGTCTTGCATAGGGAGAATTGAATTCAGAAGGTATAAATAATCCTGGAAGAAAAACAAAAATGCAAGCAGTTTATATTCATTTCCCAGTGTTCTTTCTTTGGGTGTAGCTGCTTCTGCTGGACTACTTATTCTCTTATAAAGCAAAGTACTTTGGTAATAAACTCATTCCTAAATGCACATTTATACAAAGCTCCTAAAATAATTACTTTTTTTGGTACTTTGGAATCTCATCTTCAAGGTAAAAAAATCTAATTACCTGATAGAAAATTACTTAAAGTATTTCTTTGACTGACACTATGCACCTCATTTCATGGCTGGTACATCATGTAACAAAGTAATTGTACAATTAATAATTCATCTGTCATTCCTATTAATAGAATTGCATTTGGTTTTATAATATTTTTCTAAGAGAATAAAGTAATTAGTGATAAAATGTAGATAAGTCTTTGTGATAGAACAACAAAAATATCTTTTTAAGTGAAAAAAAAAAGTATGAACATAATGATAAATTTACCACAGTCTATTTGCCAAGGGAAAAAGTTCCAGTGCAGAGAGGTAAGCAAAAACCGCTATTTTTTCTAGGCTTAGCAAAATCATAAGCTGAAAAAAATTTTAAACTTTCAAGTTAATCATTCCATTGAAAACCTAATTCTCAATTAGTGGTTGAAGAATTTTGTGTTTTGGTTCCTGTTTGTATAATTTAGACATTACCAAAGGTTTTGTGTGTCCTAAGTTTTTCCACATACCATGCAACATTTATGACTTTCCTTTTCTGTTATGTTAGTCAATCTGATAGGTATCAAATGGTATCTCAGAGATGTAGATTTTTATTATCAGATTTATTATTATTGTTATTATTATTATTCCATATAATTGATTTTCAAGACAGTTGAATCATGCATATATGAGTGTGATACTACTTTCATGGAAAATAACACTAGTAACACCATTATGCAATTAAAATCATCTTTATTTGCATAAATAGACATGTTTAATCAGTGCAAACTATGGCATTTCAGAAAGCTCAAAAAATATTGAGCTTTTAATTAGATGATAGAGTAAAGAAAGACTATAGTTTTTGTATGAGGTCAATTTTTGTACATTAATTCTATCATGGCTAAGAGAGATTCATTTGTAAACTTTTAAAGCCATGTTTGTAATTTCCTCTGGTAAATTTTAGAAGAAAATTGAATTGTGTACTTATAGTTACAAGTAAGGAAAAAAAAAACAGCCTCCTAAAGATAGAAGAGTGAAAAGGTTCCCTCATAATTTTCTTGGCATTTCTTAAATAATAAAAACAACTTCTGACCTCCATTAATATTTAATTTTAAGTTTTTTCTCTGTTATCAGGATTGGCTGAATTCACTACTTACCCACTTATTAAGAGGTAGATGAAGAGGGTCAACCTGACTCATTACACAGAGAAATAATCAAAGTGACACAATGGTCTTATGGAGTACTAGGTATGGAGAAGATATTCAAACTCACCAGTTGTGGTGATTCATGATCTGGGCATTGGATTTGGCATAACTACTGAGAGTTCCATAGTGAAAGGACTTCTTCCCAATAAATTAAGCTATTCTCATAATCATTGCTTTTTAATTCACATTTCACATTCATACAATTTCCTGTATTTCAGCAACAGACTAATATAGACTTTGATATATAAGCTAAAATGAGAGCTTATATTTCAGTCTTGCTTGCTGACTGCTTCAAAATAATGGGAAATGTATCAAATAAAGTGACAAAAATTACAAAGGGAAGAAAATAAAGCTACCCCTCCCTCCTGACATATACATACACTAACTCCTACAGAAAAATAAAGGGTCTGTGTTAAGAATTCAGTGTTTCTACTTCACTTCACAGTTTTCAGCTATAGCTAAAACAGAGACCTAGAAGTTTCTCTTTGAAGACAGGCATTGGAATTAGGATGATGTGAGTTCAAATTCAACTTCAAACACTTATGAGCTGTGTGACTTTTGGTAAGTCACTGAAACTGTGTTTGCCTCAATTTCCTTTTCTAAAAAATAAATGAAATGCAAACAGCAAACCATTCCAGTGTCATTGCCTAGAATAACCCTAAGATGTTCACAAAGAAGCACGCACAACTGAAAAAAAAAAAAAAAGGAAATCCCCCTCAGCAGCAACCCAGATACTCTTTCAAGAAAGTGGGACACTGAACCCATCTTCACTAAAGACAAATAAACCAGGTATTTCTTATTAAGAATGAAGTGCAATAATTTAATGTCTGCACTATTATTTTCTAATAAACAAGGAAAAGTACATCCACACAGAGGCTGAGGAAAAGTTGGAATATTAACCTAACTGTAGTGATTTTGGCATCTTTCCTCAAAGTTTTGTGAGCAGAAGTCATTGACATCACTTATTGATGGTGTCATGGACCAGAAAGAAAAAAACCTAGAAAAGAATTAAATACAATGAATAAATAATAAAGAGAGAAATATGGAAACTTGAAAATTCTTAATGGAAAGAAAAATAAAAAATACAATTTATAGAAATTGAAAAAATGACAGAACACTAGTAAGAAAAAACAGGATAGTTCAAAACAGTATTTTTGAACAGTATTTATGTGCATATACACATATATGTGTATATCAATATATACATATATACTCATATGAAAATGTATATACATGCATATACATCCATACACACACATAAAACATACACATATATGTGTATGTGTGTGTATATATATATATACACACACACGCATACATACACACACACATATATAGATATAGATATAGATATAGATATATAGATATAGATATAGATATATATATAGATGGAGCTTGCACCCCGGATGCTGCCTTAGAATCAGCTGGAGTCAGGATAAGCAAAAGTCCTTGGTCTTTATTCTTGGTCTTTAGGGGTAGAAGTGAAGAGGATGGACATAGGATCTCCATGACTTTCCTTCTCCTTGTCACCACCAAACTGACTCTGGCTTGTCTTACTCCACCCCCTAATCCCTCATACAAATTCTCTGTATACACCAAAAGATTGAGCCAGCATAGAATAGTGGGAAGGGCCATTTTTCAAGCATACATTAATAGAGTATTGTCCAATTAGTAATTAGCCTTAAGTTCTCGGTTGTCTGATTCCAGTGCATCAACTTAGAGTTTCAGCCCTTTACATCTTCTGCTTTCTTTTGTTTTAGAACACAGGTGGTCACACCATCCCTGACTTCTCAGGGAGATGAGAACCCCAAAAAGGAGGTGATCTCACACACACACACACACACACACACACACACACACACACACATTTGGTACATACAAAGCTCATCCCCTTCCCTTCTTTTCCTCAACAATAATATGTCTTTTTTTGCCTCATTATGTGATTCAACTTATTCCATATTACCTCCCTTTCCCTCTTCTTTCAGTATAAATTCTTTTCCACCTGTAGCTTCTCTTTTATGTCATTGAAATAAAGTCATATTACACCTATATCCTCTGAGTATACCCCTATCCAAGATATAGTTCTCAAGAATTAAATATGTCATTTTCCCATATAGGGATATAAATATTTTAAACTTCAAAAAACATAATTTGTTCTTCACTTTTTACATTTTTATGCTTCTCGAGTTCTGTATTTGAAGATCAAATTTTCTGGTCATTTTTTTTTTTTTTTTTGCACTTCTGATCTTTTCATCAAAAAAAAAAAAAAAAAGAGAGAGAGAGAAAATCCCTAATTTCATTGAAATAGAAATTAAAAGACTAGGAAATCAAAATTCATTCTTGTATGACTGACAAAGATGACCAAAGAATTCAATGAAAGTGAGACAAATGTGGTTCAGCCATAAGACCAAGGAATTATTAAATTGTAGATAGTCTTTGACCCATCTATATTACTACAAGCCTCAATAGCAAAGATATCAAAGAAAGAAAAAGTGGACATGAATATGGAAAAAAAAATGAAGTAGCTTATTTTGTAGTAAGAAAAAGAAAACTGAAACTGAAGGAATGTACATTTACCCAAAACAAACAAACAAACAAACCAAAAAAAAAAAAATGAACAAATTATGGCATATGAATGCTGTGGATATTATTATTATTATTATTTTGTTTTTGTTTTATTTTTTTAAGGAGAGAGAAATTAAGACTTTCAGAATAAACTAGGAAGATGATCTGAACAGAGCTTGAATGATGATGCAATTATTTATTTATTTATTTATTGTTCCATTATTTTTAAAATTTTTGCAACATTTATTTTTATAAGATTTTTATTTCCATTTTTAAAATTCTTCTCTCCTTTTTTCTCTACCCCCACTCCCATGATGACAAGTAATATGGTATGATACAAACATATAATAATATCAAATATTTCAATATTATTAATATTGTGAAAGAGGAATCAGAACAAAATGTAAAAAAAAAAAATGACAAAAGAAAAAAAAGTGAAAATAGTATTCTTGGATCTATGTTCAGATACTGTAGTTCTTTCTCTGTATATGGATAGCATCATGAGTTTTTTGGAATTGTCTTACATCAGTACATTGCTGAGAAGAGCTAAGTCTATAAGAGTTTATCATCACAAAATGTCCCTATTACTATGGGCATTGTTCTCCTACTTCTGCTCACTTCAATCAGCATCAATTCAGTTCACGTAAGTCTTTCCAGATTTTTTCCCCTAAAATCTTTTTGCTCACCATTTCTTACAGAACAATAGTATACTAGTACATCTGTATACCATAATTTGTACAGTCATTACCCAATGGATCACAATTTCTTAATTCTTTGCCACCAGAAAGATAATTGTTATAAACATTTTTTTTGCATATGTGAGTCCTTTCCTCCTTTAAGTTCTCTTTTGGATACCAAATGATTTTGCTGGATCAAATAGTATATACGGTTTTATCACCCATTGGGTATTGTTCCAAATTTGCCACAGTTTCCAAATAATTACAACTCCATCATCAACATATTAGTTTTCCAATTTTCCTTCATAAGATAGTGATTTAAATATTCACAACAGTATTATAGAGAAAAAAAAAACATAAGTTTTGAGAATTCTGGAGTTTTTTTTATACTTTTTTTAGTTGTGTGTACAATTCATTCATCTTCTTTTTCTGTATTTTATGCAAGTAAGGATCTAGAGATATAAATTTTTCCCTAAGAACTGTTTTTGGCTGCAGCACATACATTTTGGTATATTGCCTCATTATTGTCATTTTCTTGGATGAAATTATCAATTGTGTCTATGATTTGTTGGTTTACCCACTCATTCTTTAGGATTAGATTATTTAGTTTCCAATTATTTTGTTCTATTTATCTCTGTCTCTTTTTATTGCATGTAATTTTTATTGCATCATGATCTGGAAATGATATAGTTAATATTTCTGCCTTTCTGTATTTGATTTTGAGGGGTTTTTGTGCTAATACATCAATTTTTTGTGTAGGTTTTATATACTGCCAAAAAAAAAGTATATTTGTCACTATTCAGTTTTCAAAAAACTGATATGATAAACCTTTAAACAAAGGTTTGATAGACCTTTATCATACCTAACTTTTCTAAAATTCTCTTTACCTCCTTAACTTGGTTCTTATTTATTTTGTAATTCAATTTAACTAGTATTGATAGAACAAGGTTAAGATCCAGTTTTGCTCTCTAATTCTTGCAGCTATCTTAACATCTCCTCTAGAAATTTGGATAGTAAACTATTTGGTGCATATATTCTTAGTATTGATATTACTTCATTTTCTCTGATATCCTTTAGCAAATAAATCCTTTAATAAAATTCCTTCCTCATTTCTTTTAATTAGATCTATTTTTTGCTTTTGATTGATCAGAGATCAGGATCACTACCCCTGATTTTTTTTTTTTTAAGTTCAGCTCAACCATAGTGAATTCTGTTCCAGCCTTTTACCTTTAACTCTGTATGTATCACACTATTTTAAATGGGTTTCTTGTAAAAAGCATATTTTATTATTTTGGCTTTTAATCCAAAATACTATCAACTTCCATTTTATGGGAAAATGTATCTTATTCACATTCACATTTAAAATTACTATTTGCATTTCCCACTATCTTATTTTCCCCAAGAAATACTTTTTTCTTTCCTTTCCCCTTACTCCTCTCCTCCACAATGTTTTGCTTTGACAACTTTCCTCAAAGCTTTCCCCTTTTACAGCCCCTGCTTCTTTCTTTTCCCTTTCTTTTTATACTTTTGTTCTCCCTTCCATTAACCTCCCCCTTTCCTTTCCTCTTTCCTCTCCTTTTTCCCTTTAGGTTGAGACAAGTTTCTCTATGAAACTAAATATGCCTGATATTCTCTATTGGAACCAAATCTGACAAGAGCAAGGTTCACATAATGCTTACTCCATTCCCTTTTTTCCCTCAAATGTAATAAATCTTTTTTTTTTTTTTTTGCATCTTCATGAGATGTAATTTACCCTATTTTAACTTCATTTTTTCTCTTTGTCCAGTACAATTATTTCTTTATGGCTGCTTGCAATATTTCCTCCTTTCTCTGCTAATTCTGAAATTTACTCCAATACCCTTTGGAGTTTCTATTTCAAGGGTCTCTTTCAGGAAGTGATCAGAAAAAATTTTTATTGAGTATTTTATTCTCTAGGACATCAAGGCAGTTTTCCTTGATGATTGCCTGAAAGATGTTGTCTAGGCTCTTTTTTTGATCATGGTTTTCAGGTACTCCTATAATTCTTAGATTGTCTCTCCTTGATCTATTTTCCAGGTCACTTGTTTTTTTTCAATGACATTTTTAACATTTTCTTCTTTTTTCATTATTTTTGGTTTTGTTCAACTGATTCTTGTTTTCTCATTGAATCATTCAGTTCCACTTGTTTAATTCTAATTTTTAGGGAATTATTTTCTTCAGTTAGATTTTTATTCTCCCTTTGCATTTGGCTAATTGAACTCTTAAAAAAAAACATCTTTCTTCATGGATTTTTTTTTCCTTTTCACAAATTCTGTTTTTCAAAGATTTCTTTTCTTTTTCCCTTTCAACAAGTATATTTAAGGAGTTTATATATTTTTTCTATTTTGCTAAATCTATTTTAAGAACTTTTCTTCAGGTTATTTCGGTTTCTTTTTCCAAATCTTCCTTTAAAGTTCTCATTTCCTTTCCCCATTTTTCTCTCTTTTAAGATCTTTTCTGAATTCTTCCAAGAGAGTCTTGAAGAAGGAGACCAACTCATGTCACCCTTTGGGGCTTCATCTGGAGATGTTTTCCTTTTAATGTCCTCAGAATTTGAGCTCTTTTAATCCCTCTCTCCATAAAAGCTACCTATGGTAGAGCTCTTTTATTGTTGTTGTTGTTGTTGTTGTTATTCATTTTTAAAGGTTGAAATCTGCTCATGTTAAAGAGGAGATTGTCCCAAGCTTTCTCTGCAGGTAACTGCAGTTTGAGCCTACTCTGAGGCTGGTGTTACTGACTTCCTTTCCCATGTTGTTTGGGTGTGGCCAAGTCTTGCATGATTCTGGTGTTCAGGTGCTCACTATTTGCTTTTTGTACTTGTGCTGGATGTCTCACAGATAGTCTGCTATCTACCGCCTTCAGAACCAGGACAGAGTGGTCAATGCTGCTATATTTTGGATAAGAGCCTTCTGGTAGATATACCTACTATGGGGAGACCATTGTACCTTGGGTTCCTGCACTGAGTTTGTACTGAGCCATCTTTGCCCCCCATCTACTAATTGAAACAGAATTTTTCTAAAGTTCTTTCAAAATATCTTCATCTGGAAATGTGTAACATCCCAAATGTTTATGAGATATGTCTCTACAAAACCCATCAGAGGCTTGATCTGTTGGTGATCTCAGGGATGCCAGGAAGAGCTCAAAAAGCTGTCTTTCCTCTCTCTGCCATCTTAGTTCTGTCCTAAGAACTCTGATTAATGGAAATATAAACCATATCCAGAGAAATAAAGGTCAACCATGTCACATACCTCACATCACTTAAGTGACCATCATGGAAACTGTTTGGCTGAATTTTTCTTATTTGTTATTGTTATACTTCATTTTTAAAAATCATTCCATTGGAGAAAGAAGGTTTAGTGGGATGAAGATAATGAATGTTTTTTGTTTGTTTATTTTTGAAAAAATACTTGTCAAAATCATTCCATTTTAATATTAAATCTTTAAAAATGAAGTTTCAAGAAGATAATAGTAGGATTCTTAAGGACATTTATCTCTGCGCAAAGTGTTATTTTTATTTACTTCATTCCCTATCTAAATATAGAGGATTCTTACTTTTCTGCCCTCAATTTCTAGGTCATTAGCTATCCAAAAGGGTTAAAGTGCTGAGATAGAATTTCTATGAGATGTCTGTTGCTACACTGCGGAAAGTTGCAAGTAATCATGCTTTGGCATCAGGCTGATAGGACTATTAAAAAAGCCTAGGCAAGGTTCTCTTTAGGCATGTGGAATTTGTAGTTTTCTTTATTTTTTTTCATTAAGGAAATCACAAAGAAAGGTTTTTTCTTTTCCCTTGCTAATTGCAAAACTATTTTTTCCCATTTTTTAATTGTTATAATAACTTTTTATTGACAGAACCCATGCCAGGGTAATTTTTTTTACAACATTATCCCTTGCACTCACTTCTGTTCCAATTTTCCCCCTCTCTCCCTCCACCCACTCCCCTAGATGGCAAGCAGTCCTAAATATGTTAAATATGTCACATTATATCCTAGATATATATATGTGTGCAGAACCAAACAGTTCTCTTGTTGCACAGGGAGAGTTGGATTCAGAAGGTAGAAATGACCCAGGAACAAAAAACAAAAATGCGAACACTTTACATTCATTTCCCAGGGTTCTTTCTTTGGGTATAGCTGCTTCTGTCCATCATTGATCAAATGAAACTGAGTTAGGTCTCTTTGTCAAAGAAATCCACTTCCATCAGAATACATCTTCATACAGTATCGTTGTTGAAGTATATAATGATCTTCTGGTTCTGCTCATTTCACTTAGCATCAGTTCATGTAAGTCTCTTCAACCCTCTCTGTATTTATCCTGCTGGTCATTTTTTACAGAACAATAATATTCCATAACATCCATATACCACAATTTACCCAACCATTCTCCAATTGATAGTCATCCATTCATTTTCCAGTTTCTAGCAACTACAAACAGGGCTGCCACAAATATTTTGACACATACAGGTCCTTTCCCTTCTTTAGTATCTCTTTGAGGTATAAGTGCAATAGTAACACTGCTGAATCAAATGATATGCACAGTTTGATAACTTTTTGGGCATAATTCCAGATTGCTCTCCAGAACGGTTGGATTCATTCACAACTCCATCAACAATGTATCAGTGTCCCTGTTTTCCCACATCCCATCTAACATTCTGCATTATCTTTCCCTGTCATTCTAGCCAATCTGACAGGTGTGTAGTGGCATCTCAGAGTTGTCTTAATTTGCATTTCTCTGATCAATAGTGATTTGGAACACTTTTTCATATGAGTGGTAATAGTTTCAATTTCATCATCTGAAAATTGTCTGCTCATATCCTTTTACTATTTATCAATTGGAGAATGGCTCGATATCTTATAAATTAGAGCCAATTCTCTATATATTTTGGAAATCAGGCCTTTATCAGAAACTTTAACTGTGAAGATGTTTTCCCAGTTTGTTGCTTCCCTTCTAATCTTGTTTGCATTAGTTTTGTTGTACAAAGGTTTTTTAATTTGATATAATCCCAATTGTCTATTTTGTGATCAATAATGATCTCTAGTTCAACTTTGGTCACAAATTTCTTCCTCCTCCACAAGTCTGAGAGATAAACTATCCTATGTTCTTCTAATTTATTTATAATCTCATTCTTAATGCCTAAATCATGGACCCATTTTGATCTTATCTTGGTATATGGTGTTGTGTGGGTCCATGCCTAATTTCTGCCATACTAATTTCCAGTTATCCCAGCAGTTTTTGTCAAATAATGAATTCTTATCCTAAAAGTTAGGATCTTTGGGTTTGTCAAACACTAGATTGTTAAGTTGACTACTCTGTCTTGTGAAACTAACCTATTCCACTAATCAACTAATCTATTTCTTAGCCAATAACAAATGGTTTTGGTGACTGCTGCTTTATAATATAGTTTTAGATCAGGTACAGCTAGGCCACCTTCATTTGATTTTTTTTTTCATTAATTCCCTTGAGATTCTTGACTTTTATTGTTCCATATGAATTTTGTTGTTATTTTTTCTAGATCATTAAAATATTTTTCTTGGAAGTCTGATTGGTATAGCACTAAATAAATAGATAAGTTTAGGGAGCATTGTCATCTTTATTATATTCGCTTGGCCTATCCAAGAGCACTTAATATTTTTCCAATTATTTAAGTCTGACTTTACTTGTGTGGAAAGTTTTTTGTAATTTTGCTTATATAATTCCTGACTTTCCTTCGGTAGATAGATTCCCAAATATTTTATGCTGTCAACAGTTATTTTGAATGGAATTTCTCTTTGTATTTCTTGCTGTTGGATTTTGTTGGTGATATATAAAAATGCTAAAGATTTATGGGGATTTATTTTGTATCCTACAACTTTGCTAAAGTTATGAATTATTTCTAATAGCTTTTTAGTAGAGTCTCTGGGGTTCTCTAGGTATAACATCATATCATCTGCAAAGAGTGATAGTTTGGTTTCTTCATTGCCTACTCTAATCCCTTTAATCTCTTTCTCGACTCTTATTGCCGAGGCTAGTGTTTCTAATACAATATTGAATGATAATGGTGATAATGGCAACCTTGCTTCACTCCAGATCTTACTGGGAAAGGTTCCAGTTTTTCCCCATTGTATATGATGTTTACTGATGGTTTTAAATATATGCTCCTGACTATCTTAAGGAAAAGTCCATTTATTCCTATCCTTTCAAGTGTTTTTATTAGAAGTGGATGTTGGATTTTATCAAATGCTTTTTCTGCATCTATTGAGATGATCATATTTTTTTTTTAGTTTGGTTATTGATATAGTCGATTATGCTAATAGTTTTCCTAATATTGAACCAGCCCTGCATTCCTGGTATAAATCCTACTTGGTCATAGTGTATTATCCTGGGGATGATTTTCTGTAATCTTTTTGCTAATATTTTATCTAATATTTTAGCATTAATATTCATTAGGGAGATTGGTCTATAATTTTCTTTCTCTGTTTTCAGCCTAGTTTTAGACAGTACCATGTTCTGTGTTGTAAAAGGAGTTTGGTAGGACTTCAATCCCTATTTTTTTCAAATAGTTTATATAGCATTGAAGTTAATTGTTCTTTAAATGTTTGGTAGAATTCACATTTAAATCCATCTGGTCCTGGAGATTTTTTCTTAGGGAGTTGGGTAATATCTTGCTCTATTTCTTTTTCTAAGATGGGACTGTTTATTTACTTCTGCCTCTGTTAATCTGGGCAAGCTATACTTTTGAAGGTATTCTTTCATTAGTTGTTGAATTTATTGATATAAAGTTGGGCAAAGTAACTGCTAATTATTGCTCTAATTTTCTCTTTGTTAGTGGTGAGTACTCTCTTTTCATTTTTAAGACTGACAATTTGATTTTCCACGTTCCTTTTTTAAAATCAGATTTACTAAGGGTTTGTCTATTTTGTTGTTTTTTAAATAGAACCCACTCTTAGTTTTATTAATTAATTCAATAGTTTTTTTTTTTTATTTGCAATTTTATTGATTGTTACTTTTATTTTTAAAATTTCAAGTTTAGTGTTTGACTAGTAGTTTTTAATTTGTTCCTTTTCTAGCATTTTTAGTTGTAAGACCAATTCATTGATCTTCTCTTTCTCTATTTTATGCAAGTAGGCCTCTAGAGATATGAAATTTCCCCTATTACCATTCAGGCTGCATCCCACACATTTTGGTATGATGTCTCATTATTGTCATTATCTTGGGTGAAGTTATTAATTATGTCTATGATTTGTTATTTCACCCAATCATTATTTACTATGAGGTTTTTTAATTTCCAATTATTTTTTGGTCTACTTTCCCCTGGCTTTTTGTTGAATGTAATTTTCATTGAATCGTGGTCTGAAAAGGATGCATTTACTATTTCTGCCTTACTGCATTTGAGTTTGAGGTTGTTATGTCCTAATATATGGTAAATTTTTGTATAGGTTCCATGAACTGTTGAAAAGAAAGTGTACTCCTTTCTGTCTCCATTTCATTTTCTCCAGAGTTCTATCATATCTAACTTTTCTAGTATTCTATTTACCTCATTGATTTCTTTCTTATTTATTTTGTGGTTTGATTTATCTAATTCTGAGAGTGCAAGGTTGAGGTCTTCCACTATTATAGTTTTACTGTCTATTTCTTCTTGCAGCTCTCTTAATTTCTCTTTTAAGAATTTAGATTCTATACCACTTGGTGCATATATCTTTAATATTGATATTGCTTCATTATCTATTCTATCCTTTAGCAAGATATAGTGCCCTTCCTTATCTCTTTTAATTAGATCAATTTTTGCTTTTGCTTGGTCTGAGATCAGGATGGCTACCCCTGCTTTTTTGACTTTACCTGAGGCATAATAGATTCTGCTCCAGCCTTTTACCTTTACTCTGTATATATCTCCCTATTTTAAATGTGTTTCGTATAAACTACATATTGTAGGGTTTTGACTTTTGATCCAGTCTGCTATCCGCCTTTGTTTTATGGGAGAGTTCATCCCATTCCATTTATGGTTAAAATTACTAATTCTGTATTTCCTACCCTTATAATATACCTGGATTGTGCGTTTCTTTTTCTTTTCCCCCCTTTCACCTTTCCCTAATATTAATCTTATGGGCCCCACTTGTGTCATGCAGCTCTCCCTCTTTAGGATCCCTCTCCCTCCCTTTGAATCCTTTCCCTTTCTTGTACCCTTCCCTTATTACTCTTTTTCCTTTTCCCTTTTCCTCTACCACTTTTTAATGAAATGAGAGAAGATTCTCTATAAAATAAATGTCAATTATTTTCTCCTTGAGCCAACTGTGATGAGAATAAGATTTACACAATGTTCTTCCCCCTCTCTAAGTTCCCTCAGATATGATAGGTTTCCTTTGCCTCATCATGGGATGTAGTTTTCTTCTTTTTATCTCCCCTTTTCCCTTTTTCTAACACTATCCCCTTTCCATTTCTATTTCCATTTTTAAAGTTATATCAGTAAAATCAAATTATACATGTGGTTTTTTGCATATCTACAACAGAAATACAGTTCTCAAGAGTTTCTTTTACCTTTTTCTGCTTCTCTTGAGTCCTTTGGTTGGAGATAATTTTTTTTGTTTAACTCTGACTTTTTCCTTAAAAACAAATGGAATTCCTCTTTTTCATTAAATGTCTATCATCTTCCATGGAACAAAATGCTCACCTTAGCTGGGTAGTTTATTCTTGGCTGCATTCCAAGTTCTTTTGCCTTTCAGAATATCAAATTCCAGGGCCTTCCATCCTTTAATGTTGAGGCAGCCAGATCTTGAGTGACCCTTATTGTGGCACCTCGGTATTTGAATTTTTTTTCCTGGCTGCTTGTAATATTTTTTTTTAATCTGATTGTTCTGAAATTTGGCCACAATATTCCTTAGAGTTTTTATTTTAGGGTATTTTTCAGAAGGTGTTTGATGAATTCTTTCAATGCCTACTTTACCTTCCATATAGCCATATGAAAAGATGCTCCAAGACATTATTAATCAGAAAATGCAAATTAAGACAACTCTGAGATAACACTACACATCTGTCAGATTGGCTAGGATGACAGAAAAAGATAGTGCTGAATATTGGAGGGGATGTGAGAAAACTGGGACATTGATACATTGTTGGTGGAATTGTTAATGCATCCAACTAGTATGGATAGCAATTTGGAACTATGCTCAAAAAAGTTGTCAAACTGTGCATACCCTTTGATCCAGCAGTGCTTCTACTAGGCTTATATCCCAAGAGATCTTAAAGAAGGGAAAGGGAGCCATATATGCAAAAATGTTTATGGCAGCCCTTTTCATAGGGGTTAGAAACTGGAAATTGAATGGATGCCCATCAGTTGGAGAATGGCTGAATAAATTGTGGTCTATGAATGTTACGGAATATTATTATTCCATAAGAAATGACCAGCAGTATGATTTTAGAGAGGCCTGGAAAGAATCACATGAACTGATGCTAAATGAAAACAGTAGAACCAGGAGATCATTATACACTTCAATAACAATATTATGTGATGATCAATCCTAATGGATGTGGCTCTCTTGAAATATGAGATGAACCAAATCAGTTCCAGTTGTTCATAAATGAAGAGAACCAACTATACCCAGTGAAAGAACAATGGGAAATGAGTGTGGACCACAACATAGCATTTCTAGTCCTGTTATTGTCCACTTGCATTTTTATTTACCTCCTCAGGTTATTTTCATTTCTAAATACAATTTTTCTTGTGCATCAAGATAATTGTATATAAATATATACATACATTGTATCTAAGATATACCTTAACACATTTAATATCTATTGGACTACTTACCATCTAGGGGAGGGGATAGGAGAAAGGAGGGGAAAACTTGGAACAGAAGGTTTTGCATGAGTCAATGCTGAAATATTACCTATATACATGTCTTGTAAATAAAAAAGGTATAAAAAAATAAACTAAAAAAGAAAAAATCTATCCAACCATCTCTCACAAAAAAAGAACCAAACATAGAAGAAAACAACAACAAAAAAACTATGTTTTTTTAAAGATTAAAATTTTTACATATCTTCATTCGAAGGTGATATATGTAAGCCTGGGGAACTGCATTTTTGTCAGGGCAGATGAATTTAATATGATAATCTAAAAAAGAAATTGTGATGGAAAAAGGATTGTGTGGGGAAAAGAGGAAAGAGGAGGTAAAATCCGTTAATGTGCATCAAATGAAGGGCACAAAAGACCTATTACATTTGAGAGAATGAAAGGAGGGAGATGGGCATTGTTTGAACTTTAATCTCATCATATTTAGCTCAAAGATACATAGCTTAGTGTAGAAATTTGTCACACTTTATAGGAAAATAGAAGGGAAAGAAGAAAAGAAAAGAGTGAAGGAACTAGAACCAAAACTATACCAGTGGGAGAATCTCAACATCTGTCTATCAGAACTAGATAAATCTAACCACCAAATAAACAACAACGAATTAAAAGGGATGAATAGTATTTTTTAAAAGTTGGTATGATCTATGTTTGGAAAAATTTTAAGGGGGATAGAAAAGAATACACCTTTTTCTCTCTTTAAATTTTTTTGTGTTTTTAATACACTTTGCTTTATGCATCATGTTGGGTGAGAAAAATCAGAGCAAAAGGGAAAAACCATGGAAGAGATTTAAAAACAAACAAACACAAAAAAAGAAGTGAACATGTCATGTGCTGATTTACATTTAATTTCCTTAGTTCTTTATTTGGATGCAGATAGAAGTTCTATTGGGATTGCTTTCAATCCCTGAAAGCAATTTGAGAAAAACCACGTCTTTCATTATTGATTATCACATATTCTTGCTCTTATTATGTACACTGTATTCCTGCTTCTGCTTGTTTCACTCAATGTCAGTTCATATAAATCTTTTCAGATCGTTCTGAAATCAGCTTGTTGATAATTTTTTACAATATAATATTCTTTTAACTTCATATATCACAACTTGTTCAGCCTTTACCCAATTGATGGGCATCTACTCATTTTCCAAATTTTTTGTTACCACAAGAGCTGTTACAAACATTTTTGGCACATGTAGGTCCTTTTCTCTTTTTTATGATTTCCTTGGGATACAGACCCAGTGGTAGCACTGCTGAAACAAAGAGTATGCACAGTTTGAGTGCCTTTTGGGCACAGTTCTAGATTGCTCTCTAGAATGTTTGCATCACTTCACAACTCCACCAACAATGCATTAGTGTCCCACTTTTCCCACATCCCCTCCAGTATTTATCATTATCTTTTCCTGTCCTCTTATCCAGTCTGAGAAATATGAGCTAGAGCTTCAGAGTTTTAAAAATGTGTATTACTCTAATCAAGAGTAATTTAGAGCATTATTTCATATATCTATGGATTACTTTAATTTCATTATCTGAAATTGTCTATTCATATCATTTAACCATATGTTAATTGGGAAATTACTGATATTTTTATAAATTTGACACAGTTCTTTCTATATTTTAGAAATGCGACTTTTATCAGAAATACTGCCTATAAACATTTTTCCCACCTTGATATTTCCCTTTTAATCTTGTTTCTGTTGTTTTTGTTTGTGTAAAAACACTTTAATCTAGTGTAATCAAAAGTTGTCCATTTTACATTTCATAATGTTCTCTAGTTCTTTTGTGGTTATAAATTCCCCCTATCCTCCCCCCCTCCCATTCTCCAAAGATTTGTGAGGGAAATTATCCCTTGTTCTCCTAATTTATTTATGGTATCATCCTTTATGCCCAAATCATATATCCATTTGAACCTTATTTTGGTATGGGGTATGAGATGCAGTTTCTCTCTACATATTATTCATAGGTTTCTGACATTATTTCCCAGTTTTCCCAGCAAGTTTTGTCAAATAATGAGTTCTTATTCCAGAAGCTGGGGTTTGAGGGTTTATAAATTATTAGATTGTTATAGGCCTTGACTGTTATGTTTTATGTAGCTAATCTATTCCACTGATCTATCACTCTATTTCTTAATTAGTGGCAAATGATTTTGATGTCTGCTGTTTTATAACATAGTTTCAGATTTGGTACTGCTTAAGCCATTATCCTTTCTTTCTCTTTTTATTAATTGATTAATTCCCATTCAATATTCTTGAGCCTTTGTTCTTCCAGATGAATTTGGTTATTATTTTTCCTAGTTCTATAAATAATGTTTTGTCATTTAATTGTTATGACCTGAACAAGTAGACCAATTTAGGTAGTATTGTCATTTTTATTATATTAGCTCAGCCCAGGATGAACAATTGATATTTTCCCAATTGTTTAGATCTAACTTTATTTATGTGAGAAGTGTTTTATAATTATGTACTTAGTCCTTGGATCTATACTTTTTCTCAGTGGTACATGGTACCTACCAAAAAATAACCATATATTAGGGCATAAAAACCTCACAATCAAAAATAGAATGGCAGAATTAGTAAATGCATCCTTTTGAGATCATGATGCAGTAAAAATTACATGCAACAAATTGGCCATGGAAAAATAGACTAAAATTTAATTGGAAACTAAATAATTTAATCCTAAAGAATGATTGGGTTGAAATGATCAGCAGGATGATTTTAGAGAATCCTGGAAAGACTTATGGACTAATAATAAAGGATATGAGCAAAAGTAGGAGATCATTGTATAAGGAAACAGCAAGATTATATGATGATCAATTCTGATGGATATGAGTCTTTTCATCAGTGATGTGATTCAAGATAGTTTGAATGATCTTGTGTTGAAGAGAATCGTGTACACTCAGAGAGAGGACTGTGGGAACTGAGTGTGGATTACAACATAGTATTTTTATTCTTTTGTTATTGTTTGCATCGATTTAGTTTTCTTTCTCATTTTTTTCCTTGTTGAACTGATTTTTTGTGCAGTATACTTGTGAAAATATGTATAAAAGGTATTCACAAGTTTGACATGTACTGGCTTACTTGCTATCTTGGGAGGGGATAGGGGGAAGGGAGAGAAAAGAAATTTGGAACACAAAGTTTTGCAGGGGTGAATGTTGATAATCATCTAAACATTACTTTGAAAATAAAAAAGCTGTAATAACAATAATAAAAAAGAATGAGTGGGTCAAACAATAAATAATAGAAACTGTCAATAATTGTATTCAAAAGAATGACAATAATGGAACAATATACCAAAAAGTATGGGATGCAGCCAAAGCAGGTCTTACGGGAAATTTTATATCTCTAGATGCTTATGATAATATAATAGAGAAAAAGAATATCAATGAATTGGGCATGCAACAAAAATAGCTAGAAAAATAAAATTTAGACACCTGAATTAAATTCCAAATTAAAAATTCTGAAAATCAAAAGAGGGGTTAATAAAATTGCAAGTAAGAAAACTATTGAATTAGAAAACAAAACTAAGAATAGGTTCTATGAAAAAAAAATAGATAAACTTTTGGCTAAAGAAAGAAGAAAACCAAACTACTACCTTCAAAAATGAAAAGATTTAACTTACTACTATTGAAAAGATAATAAACAATAATTATGAACTGTTTTGTCTAATTTTATGCCAGTAAATGTGTGATAATCTAACTGAAATGGATGGATACTTGCAAAAATATATTGTTCAGATTAAAAGAGAAGAAAATGAAGTATTTAAATGGTCCAATTTTAGAAAAAATAATTTAATAAGCCATTAATCAACTTCCTATAAAAAAAATTGAGGGCCAGATGAATTTACAAGTTAATTCTATCAAACATTTAAAGAATAATTAATTCCAATACCATATAAACCATTTGGAAAAATAGATAAAGAAGAAAACCTATTAAACTCCTTTTATGACACAAATATGGTATCTTTGCACATATTTGGAAAAATAAAATATCATTTAAAAAAAAGTGGATGCTGCTGTTTTTTCCCAGAAAAGGAACAGATAAATGAATAGTATTCTGCATGATGTTTTTCCTTCCCCAGGTATCTTGTATATTATCCCAAGGCTGGGTATAATTTTTAGTGACAGAGAATCATTATGTTTTTATGCATTCACATGTTAAGATAAGGTTATTCAGAAATGACTTTGGCAGCAAATCTAATGCAATAACTTCAGACATTTTCTCTAATCCTCCTACAGAAATATTGAAAAACTAGACATGATGACCTTGAATTATTAGTCCATTTCTTCTTAACAAAACTGCAAATTGAAATAATTCAATGGGAAAAATTTACTTTCCCATTCCCATGAAGTTTATGTTTTTAAATCTCTTATCTGTTGTTGCATGCATTTATAATTAAATGATAAGAGTTCTGGTAGAAGTTTCTATTGAACTATGTAGCATGAGTAAATGAAAATCATCTATAAAATTCCAAAAGAAGGCATTAGTTGTTAGTCAAATTTTCTTCAATCCTTATAAAAACTTGTTTATGATTCACAAATGTTACCACTACCTATCTTTATGTCTATCTAAATGTTTTATTGAGAATTAATTGGCAATAGGGCTCAAATAAAATGTAGCAAACATCTGGAAGCATAGCTTTAGCAGTTTTATCAAAGTACTTTCAAAAATATACTCAAAGGAGCTATATGCATGCTTTCAGCAATATTCAGAAAGTGCACATTGTCTTTGTACTATACTTGGCACAATTAAATAAATATTTCAACTAATACAAATAAAATTATTATCACATATAGGAATTCTCTTCGCTGAAGCCATTACTCCTTTTTAATAGAAAAACACTATGAAAAATCAATGTTTTACTTGTAAATGTCAAGTTATTGGTGGATTTTGTTCATTTTTATAGTTTATAGTTTTCTTGATAAGATATGCAGTTCTATATTAATTCACAGCATATAACAGAGTAACAATCCACCAATTTTGCTATCATTCAGCTGTTCTTTTCCTTCTCACAACTACTACTCTAGTTCAAGCTCTCATTACTTTCCACCTGTGAGTGCATATAAATAGCTATCATTTCTGCTTTCCCTAAAAACCCCGATGGTCTTCCCCTCCCAGATTTTTTTATTTAGAGTTTTTTTGACTAGGTGAAAGAAGAGATTAATGGTGATGCACTAATGGATGCGGCCTCAGTCAAATTGAGACCTATCAAAAATCTTAGCTTAAAAAGGCCAAGGTCTCCCATTTCATTCTGGGCTATCTACGGTCTTCTTGATCTATATCTTGCCATTGGCCCCAGTTGATCCTTTTTTTTTTTTTTTTTTATTTTGTTGAGGCAATTGGGGTTAAGTGACTTGACCAGGGTCATAGAGCCCAGATGACTCTTACAAGGAAAATGAAGCAGGTGACCTTGTACAGCCCTCCCTCACTTAAATCTAATTCCCTTGGATATCATGGCATCATCTCTTCAATATCATATTCCTCTTCAAGAATGAAAAATAGACAACTTCCACTTCCATTTTTACACAGCTACTAAATTAACCTTCATAAAGTTCCACCTTACATCATCTTCCTGCTACTAAACCTACTTTAGATCCCTCAAGTCTACAGGAATATAGCTATAGCACATTGCAAAAAGCACATTGGCTTTTGAATCAGAAAAGCTGGATTAAAATCTTGTCTTCAACATTAATTTAATTATCATTAAAACTGTTTCTCTAATTGTATGTGTTTCATTTTTCTTATCTACAAAATAGAAATTCTTCAGAGTCCTATACTACTTCATTTATGGCATTGTTGGAAGATTCTAACAACAATAACCAAGTAATAGGTTTACAAATGGTAAAGCTCTATCACTGAATTTTATATATCATTTTCATATACCATATATCAAAAAGAACAAAATAAAAAACTATTCCTTTATTTGAAATTGCAGATCTTTTCCAATCTAGTCTTTTCTATCTGTTCAGGTCTACTCCATCACTTACTTTAGATGTAGCTTTAACTCCTTACAATCAATCAATAACAATTTATTAACAAAAAATAAATAAATAAAAGTGCCTACATGAGAAATGACAGAAAGACTGGTAAAAACCTGGAAAATTCATGTGAGCTTACCGCGAGCTTAGAAATAGTTTCTTTTCACTATTGCTGAAAGTGCCTTAGGCTTTAAATATTCATGATCAAGGCACAGTGATTCTTATTTATTCCAGTTGTGTCCAGAGGTGAAGAAATCATTATTCACAACATGGACATAATGCAGTGGGATGGGAAAGGTCCTGTGGGCCACCCTCTCCTCTCCTTATGCCCTGTGTCTGAAAAAAAAATACTCTTAGAGTTTTGTTTGTCCTTTTCAGTTCTAAGAATTGAATTAAAGTATGAAGCAAATCTTATTGCCCTGTCCAGAGACAGAGATGTTATATGGCTAATCATGTCTTAAGATGCTGGAGGGATATAATTATATGTTTGCTTTCTTTTTATCTTTCAAATAAATATTACTCTGTAAAAACTAATTTGTTAGATAGTTCAATGAGGCATGGGGATCCTGGCTCCCCTTGAATTGAGTACAAATATAATTGATGGGAGCTTTATCTAATGACAAATATGAGGGACATCCCAATGTTAGTATGATTCCTAGAAAATCCTGGGGAATTCTGAACTATAACACACTTGATGTTCAGTTAGTGGAGGAGCAGAGAACCCATGTTATTTAAGCCATGGATAATACAAAACAAAGAATGTGCCAACTTTATTGTCAAAAGAATATGTAGTTCCATAGATTATATAAATGTGTATATGCAAATACAAATTATATATATACATACATACACACATATATGTGGGGGGGAATAGATAATAAAAATAAAGGCCACATTTGTAAGATAATGAGATGGTAATTTGAATAATCAGGAAAGGTTTCATTTAGAAAATGATGCTCAAGTGGTCTTGAAAAAAAAGAAGGATCATATTCCAGCTATGAGGGATAGAAAAGTTTGCACATGGAATGGGTTTTGAAGGTGGGAGATAAGAAAGTGTGTTTCAAATATGTTTAATTAAAATTGTCTCTAGGACATCCAAGAGGAGGTGTAGCAACAATGGCAGAGTAAAGGCAACAACTTGCCCAACCCCTCCCCCAAATTGCTCCAAATTTCTTTAAATAATGACTCCAAGCAAATTTTAGAGCATCAAAACACCCAAAATGTTGGAGTAGAACATTTCCAGCTGAAAGAAAATTAGGAACTCAGCAGAAAAGATCTATGACACTGGAGTAAGAGTGCCAAGGCAGGATGTGTTGGCACAGCCCCAGATCCAGCCCCAGCCTGACCTGGGCTCAATCTCTAAATTAATGGCATTACTTATGGTTTCCAGGTTGTTCTTCCCAGAGACAAGAAATAGGACCTGGAAGGTCAGCATAAAAAGTCTGTGGAACCAGAAAGGGACCCTAGTGAACAATCCCAGTGCAAGTTTGACTCCAGCTCAAGCCCAGAATTTAGCATCAATAAGGCAGAACTTCTGAATCAGCAGCAGTGCTGCAGATTTCTGGATCTCTCAGCCCAGGGACACAAGGGAGGAGTCAGAAACTCAAAGGAAACGATCTGTGGCAATAGGATAGGTGTCAGGTGTGCATTCCCAGAGCAACTCCTTCAACCAAGCCCCAGCTGGCACATTAGATCTTATGCCTACAGCGGGATGGAGATACACCTAACAGTTACAGGATAGAAAAGATTGCTTATAGTCAAAATTCCTAGAAAGATTTCTGGAAACAGTTGCACAGAACCCCTGAAGCTTGGGATAATGAACTCTCCATCCTGAAAACAGAGCTCTACTTTAACACAAAGTTAAACAGCCAAGTATTAGGCTAGGAAAATGAATAGAAAACAAAAAAAAAAAATTCTGACCATTGAAAATTATTGTGGTGACAAGGAGTATCAAAACACACTCAGAAGATGATTATGAAATCAAAGTTTCTATATCCAAAAGCTTCCAAAAAAATAACAATTGAGTTCAGGCCATGAAGGACTTTAAAAGGGATTTTGAAAATCAAGTATGAGAGATGGAAGAAAAGTTAGGGAAAAATTATGAGGGGTACAAAAGGAAATAAAAAAAAAAAAACCAAGAGAAGAATGCTTTAAAAAGCAAAATTGGTAATTAGGAAAGTTGGTACAAAAACTCACAGAAGAAACTAATTTCTTCAAAAAATTAATTGTGCTAATAGAAGCTAATGACTTTATGAGAAATCAAGATAAAATATAGCAAAGCAAAAAAAAAAAAAAAGAAAACACAGAAAAATATGAAATATCTCATTGGAAAAAATAACTGAACTGGAAAATAAATACAGAAGAAGGAATTTTAAAATTATAGGTCTACCTGAAAGTCATAATCAAAAAAGAGCCTGGACATTATCTTTCAAAAAATTATCAAGGAAAACACTCCTGATACTCTAGAACCAGAGGGTAAAATTGAAAGTGAAAGAATCTACCTCCTGAAAGAGATCCCAAGATAAAAACCCCTAGAAATATGATAATCAAATTGTGAAAGTCCCAGGTCAAGGAGAAAATATTGGGAGAATACTTGAAGAAACAATTCAAGTACAATTAGTGGGGCTACAGTCAGAATAACACAAGATTTAGTAGCTTCTACATTAAAGGACTAGAGGACTTGAAATATGATATTCTTAGGAACAGTAGAGCTAGAATTCCATCCAAGAATCACCAAGAAATATAATCCTTCAGAGGAAAAGGTGGTCAATAAAAATTTTTCCAGAATTTGTGATGAAACTAGGCTGAATGGAAAATTTCACTTTCAAATACAATTCTCTGGAGAAGCATAAATAGGTTGTCAGGAAAATTATATCATAAGGGATATGATAAGGTATGTCAGTTTATATTACTACAAGGGAGGATGAGATTGGAACTCATTGGAATATTCTTATTATATCAGTTAGAAGGCCTATATATATAGACAGAGGGCATAGGTGTGAGTTGAATATGAAGGAGTAATATTTTTTTTAAATGATGAAATTAAGGGATGAGAGAAATGGAGAAGTGCAATGGTGCAAATTATCTGACATAAAAAGAGGTAAGGAAAAGCTTTTATAGTGGAAGGGAGGAGGAAGAAGAGAGAGAGAGAGAGAGAGAGAGAGCAAATGAACCTTACTCTCATCAGAACTGACTCAAATAGTAAATAATATATATAAAACCTATAAGGGTATAGAAGTATATCTCACCTTTCAGGAAAATAGGAGGGGGATAGGATATATAAAGTGAAGAAGGTGATAAAAGTGATGAAATATAGGAGGAATGAGTGGTGAATAGCAAAATACTTTTGAGGAGACACAGGGTGAAATGAGAGAAAGAGTAAATGGGAAATACAATTAGCAATAGGAATTGTAAAAGTTTTCAGAGCAAGTTTCTCTGAAGGAATATTATTGTTCTCTGGCAATTCATGAACAGGATATTCTCTGGAAAAAAAAAAACTGGAAAGTCCTGCATGAACAATGTTCACATATACTGTATACAAAGTAATAGCTATGTTCTGGGATGACCAGCTCTAAATGACTTTGTTATTCTCAGTAGTACAATTATCCACAACTACTCTGAAGCACTTAGGATAAAAATCCTATCCATACACAAAGAAGGAAACAATTGAGTCTCTATATAGAGGGAAGCATTCTCTCTTACTTTCTCTATCTCTCTCTTTTTTTATTTTTTTAAAACCTTTTTTTAAAAATTAAATCTTTTTTTTAAATTTGCAAAACATATGCATGGGTAATTTTTCAACATTAACCCTTGCAAAACTTTCTGTTCCAATTTTTTCCTCTTTCCCCCAGCTCCTCTCCTAGATGGCAGATAGTCCAATACATGTTAAATATGTTAAAATAAATGTTAAATCCAATGTATGTATACATATTTATAGTTATCTTGCTGTACATGAAAAATTGGATCTAGAAAGAAAGTAAAAAAACCTGAAAAGGAAAACAAAGGAATGCAAGCAAACATCAACAGAAAGAATGAAAACGTGATGGCATGGTCCACACTAAGTTCCCATAAGTCTCTCTCTAGGTGTATATTGCTTTCTTCATCACTGAACAACTGGAACTGGTTTGAGTCATCTCATTGTTGAAGAGAGCCATGCACTTCAGAATTGATCATTGTTTAGTCTTGTTACCATGTATAATGATCTTCTGCTTCTGCTCACTTCACTTAGCATCATATAAGTCTCTCCATACCTCTCTGATATCATCCTGTTAGTCTTTTCTTACATAACAACAAAGTTCCATAATATTCATGTACCATAATTTATCCAAACATTCTCCAATTGGTGAGCATTCATTCAGTTTTCAGTTTTTAGCCACAAGCAAAAGGCTACCAAAAATATTTTTGAACATGTTGGTCCCTTTCCCTCTTTTAAGATCTCTTTGGGATATAAGTCCACTAGAAACACTGCTGGGTTCAAGGGTATACAAAGTTTGATAACTTTTTGAGCATAGTTCCAAATAGCTCTCCAGAATCGTTGGATCCATTCACAGTTCACCAACAATGTATCAGTGTCCCACTTTTCCCACATCCCTTCCAACATTCATCATTATCTATTCCTTCCATTTTAGCCAATCTGACAGGTGGGTAGTGGTATCTCAGAGTTGTCTTAATTTGCATTTTTCACTGGTCAATAGTGATTTGGAGCACATTTTCACATGACTAGAAATAGTTTTAATTTCTTTACTTGAAAATTGTCAGTTCATATCCTTTGACCATTTATCAATTGGAGAATGGCTTGAATTCTTATAAATTTGAGTTAATTCTCTATATATTTATCTGAATGTTTGAATGTAAAAATGTTTTCCCAGTTTGTTGCTTCCCTTCTAATCTTGTCTGCATTAGTTGTTTGTACAAAAACTTTTTAACTTAATATAATCAAAATTATCTATTTTGTGATCAATAATGATCTCTAGTTCTTTGCTCACAAATTGCTTTCTTCTCCACAGATCTGAAAGATAAACTATCTTATGTTCTTCTAATTTATTTATCATTTCATTCTTCTTGTCTACATCATGAACCAATTTTGACCCAATCTTGATATATAGTGTTAAGTGAGAGTCAATGCCTAGTTTCTGCCATACTAGTTTCCAATTTTCCCAGCAGTTCTTGACAAATAGTGAGTTAATATTCCAGAACTTGGGCTCTTTGGGTTTGTCAAGCACTAAATTACTATAGTCATTGACTGTTTTATTTTGTTAATTTAACCGATTCTGGTGATCAACAACTCAGTTTCTTAGCTATTACTAAATGATTTTGATGACCACTGCTTTATAATATAATTTTAAATTTGGTACAACTAGGCCATTTTCATTTGCTTTTCTTTCCCCATTAATTCCCTTCAAATTATTGACCTTTTATTCTTCTAGATGAATTTTATTGTTTTTTTTATGTCAGTAAATAGTTTATTGGGAGTTTGATTGTTATGGCACTAAATAAATAGATTAGTTTAGGTAGTAATGTCATCTTTATTGTATCGGCTTGACCTATCCAAGAGCCCTTGAAATTTTTCCAGTTGTTTAGATCTGATTTTATTTGTATGGAAAATGTTTTGTAGTTTTGCTTATATAGTTCCTCACTTTCTCTTGGCAAATAGATTACCAAATATTTTATACTACCAATAATCTTAAATGTAATTTCTCTTTGTATCTCTTGTTATTGGATTGTGTTACTACTATATAAAAATGCTGATGATTTATGTGGATTTCTTTTATATCCTGCAACTTTGCTTAAGTTGTAGATTATTTCAAATAGATTTTAGTAGATTCTCTGAGGTTCTCTAGTATACCATCATATCATCTGCAAAGAGTGATAATTTAATTTTCTCATTACCTACTCTAATTCTTTAATATTTTTTTCTTCTCTTATTACCAATGCTAGCATTTCTAATACAATATCAAATAGTAATGGTGATAGTGGGCAACATTGATTCACTGCTGATTTTATTGGGAATGATTCCAGTTTACATCATTACATATGATGCTTGCTGATGGTTTTAAATAGATGCTACTATTTGAAGGAAAAGTGAATTTATTCCTATACTCTCTATTGTTTTTTTTTTTTTTTATAGGAATGGTTCAGCAGATGCTTTTTCTGCACCTATTGAAATTCTTATATAATTTTTATTAGTTTGGTTATTGATATATTCAATTATGCTAATAATTTTCCTAATATTGAACCAGTCCTGCAATTCTGGTATAAATCCTATTTGATCATGGTGTATTATACTGGCAATAATTTTCTGTAATTTTTTGCTAATATTTTATTTAAGATTTTTGCATCAATATTCATTAAGGAGATTGGTTTATAATTTTTTTTTTGTTCTACCTGCTTTAGGCATCAATGACATGTCTGTGTCATAAAAGGAATTTTGAAGGACTCCTTCATTCCCTATTTTTTCAAATAGTTTATATAGCTTTGGAGTTGATTATTCTTTAAATGTTAGGTAGAATTAATATGTAAATCCATCTGGTATTGGGGATTTTTTCTTAGGGAGTTGAATAATAGATTGTTTTTTTCTTTTTCTAAAATGGGACTATTTAAGTAATATATTTCTTCTTTTGTTAATCTGGACAATCTATATTTTTGTAAGTATTCCTCCAATTCACTTAGGTTATCAAATTTATTGGCATAAAGTTGGGCAAAGTAACTCCTAATTCCTGCTCTAATTTCCTCTTCATTGGTGGAATATTCTCCCTTTCCATTTTTGAGGGAAATGATTTGATTTTGTTCTTTTCTTTTTCTAATCAAATTAACTAAAGGTTTATCTATTTTGTTGGTTTAAAAAAAATAACAGCTTTATTTATGAATTCAACATTTTTTTACTTTCAATTTTATTAATTTCTCCATTTATTTTTAGAATTTTAAATTTAGTATTTGATTGAGGGAGTATTAATTTGTTCTTTTCCTAGCATATTTAGTTGCAAACCCAATCCATTGATTTTTTCTTTCTCTGTTCTATGCAAGTAAGCATCTAGATATATATATATATATAAAACCCTTTCCTCTTATCACTGCTTTGACTGCATCTCATAAATTTTGGATTTTGTCTCATTATCTCATTATTCTTGTTCTCTTGGTTTAAATTATTAATTGTGTCTATGATTTGCTATTTCACCCATTCATTCTTTAGGATGATATTATTTAGTTTTCAATTACTTTTTGGTTTATTTTCTCCTGGCCTTATATTGCATGTGATTTTTTATTGCATCATGATCTGAAAAAAAATAAATTTACTGTTTCTGCCTTTCTTCATTTGATTTTGAGGTTTTTATGTCCTAATTATGCTCAATTTTTGCATAAATTCCATGAACCACTAAGAAAAAAAGTAAACTCCTTTCTATTTCTATTAAATTTTTTACAAAGATATATCATATCTAAATCTTCTTCTTCTTTTTTTTTACCTCCTTAAGTTCTTTCTTATTTATTTTGTGGTTTGATTTATCTAGTTCTGAGAGAGCAAGGTTGAGATTCCCCTACTAGTATAGTTTTTCTGTCTATTTCTTCTTTCATGTCTCTTAACTTTTCTTCTAGGAATTCCCATGCTATACCACTTGGTGCATATATGCTTAGTATTGATATTGCTTCATTATCTGTTGTACCCTTTAGTCAGATATAGTTTCCTTCTTTATCTCTTTTAATTAGATCTACCTTTGTTTTTACTTGATCTGAGATAAGAATTGCTATCCATGCTTTTATTTTTTTTTCCCTCACCTGAAGCATAATAGATTCTGCTCCAGCCCTCTACCTTCATTCTGTATGTATTACTTTGCTTTAAATGTGTTTTTTGTAAACAACATATTGTAGGATTCTGGCTTTTAATCCCGTCTGGTATCTGCTTCTGTTTTATGGGGGAGTTTATCCCATTCATATTCACAGTTAAAATAACTAATTCTGTATTTCCTATCCTCTTATTTACTCTAGGTTATGCTTTTTCTCTTTTCTATCCCCCTTTCCTCCTTCCTCCCCAATATTTTGCTTTTGATGACTACCTCCCTCAAACAGTGCTCCCCCTTTAGAGCTCTTCCCCATTTTTTACCCCTTTCCCCTAATTCTTCTGTTTTCCCTTCTATTAGTCTTTCCCTTTCCTTTCCCTCTTTCCCTCCCACTTCCCTATAAGGTGAGAAAAGTTTCTCTGTGAAACCAAATATATCTGTTATTCTCTCTTAGGGCCAAATCTGATGAAAGTGAGATTCATACAAGGTTTATCCCATTCTCTTCTTTCCTTCAATTATAATAGGTTTTCTTTGCCTCGTTGTGGGATGTAATTTGCCTTATTTTACCTCATTTTTCCTTTCCTTCCACATCTAGTTTCTTTTTCATATTATAATAATAAAATCAAATTATACCTGCATTCTCTAAGTACACCCAAAACAAAAATATAGTTCTCAAGAGTTCTTTCCTTTTTACCTTTTTATGCTTCTCTTGAGTTCTGTGTTTGGAGATTAAATTTTTGTTCAATTCTGGTCTTTTCATTAGAAATAGACAAAATTCACATATATCATTGAATGCCCATCTTCTTCCATGAAAGGTAATGTGCATTTTAGCTGGATAGCTTATTCTTGGCTGTAATCCAAGTTCCTTTGCTTTTTAGAATAACAGATTCCAGGCCCTTCAATTCTTTAAGGTGGAAACTGCTAGGTTCTGGGTAATCCTAATTGTGGCTCTTCAGTATTTAAAAATTGTTTCTTTCTGGCTGCTTGAAATATCTTTTCCTTGGAATGATAGTTCTGAAACTTAGCCACACTATTCCTTGAGGATTTAATTTTGCGGTCTCTTTCAGGAAGTGATTCCTGGCTTCTTTCAATGGCTATTTTACCTTCTGATTCTAAAGTAGCAGGGCAGTTTTCTTTTATGATTTCTTGTAAGATAATGTCTAGGTTCTTTTTTTCATCATGGCTTTCAGGAAGTCCAATGATCCTTAGATTGTCTCTCCTAGATATATTTTCTGGGTTAGTTGTTTTTCCTAGAAGCTATTTCATATTTTCTTTTTTTTTTTTCATTTTTTTTTTTGTTTTGTTTTTGTTTGACTGATTCTTGAAATCTTCTTGACTCATTCGCTTCCATTTTTTCCAATTCTAATTTTTAGAGTATTATTTTCTTCAGTTATCTTTTTTAGCTTCTTTTTCAACTGGCCAATTTATTTGTTTTGTTGTTGTTGCTCATTGCCTTCTTTTACCATTTTTTCCATTCCTTCTTGCAGTGATCTCATTTCATTTCCCCATTTTTATTCTAACTTTATTTTAAGATCTGTTATACAATTTTCAAAGAAAGTTTTGTGAAATGGGGACCAGCTCATGTCTTTCTTTCAGGCTTTTTCTGGAGTGGCTTTGTCTTTAGGAACCTCAGGATTTGAGGTCTGTTTTTTTTTTTTCTCTCTCCACAAAAGCTGTCTATGGTGAGAATTCTTTTTTTTGTTTGTTTGTTTTTTATTCATTTTTTAAAGCTTGAGGTCTGTTCAATGCAAAGGAGCAACAGCTGCTTTAATTTGTTCTGGGGCAGTTTTGATTTCCAGTGCTGGGTAATGGTGGTTAGGTCTGGTGTTCTTTCATTCCATTCTTTTGGGGCTCAATGGTTTATAATTTGTCTTTTACAAAAGGCAAATCTGTCTGTAACCAGGACAGAGTGACCTAATAGGCCCACAGAAGATTCCCAGCTGTGTGGAAACTACAATGCTCTGACTCTCCCTTCAACCTTCTTGCCCTGATCTCCTTATGCTGTGGTCTGGGTTTTGCAAACTGTCCCCCTGCTCTATTGAAACAAATATGTTCTGAAGTTCTTCCAAGGTACCTTCTCCCAGAAATGTGTTGTACTCCAAATATCTGTGGATTCTTTGACTTCAAAACCAGTTTAGATGCTTAATCTGCTCTTAGTTTGAGAGAAGGTTACAGGAGGTTACAGAGTTATGTCTGCTCTCTGCCATCTTGACTCTGTCCTGGAAATTCCTCTTTTTATTTTTCTAGGACATCCAAGTTGAAATAGCCAGTTGAAAATTTGAATCTGCAGCTCAGAAAGAGATTTAGATGAATTATTTATCTGTGAGTCAATAAGATAAAATTATTAATAGCCCCACCTAAGCTGATGAAAAAGAGAGACTTAGAGACCTAGACATAGAGTTAGAGAAAGACAAAACTATATATAGAGACAGAGAGAAACCAGGACAGAGTGCCTAAAGAATAGTCACTCAGAAGGTGTAATATGGAAGCTAGAGTATTGTCATTCCCCAAACATATTTTGTACTATGAAAACTTTCTTTCTTTATCTTCATTCTTTTTTTTTTTTTTTTTTTGTGCTGCTTTGCTTCTTCCTGGTATGCCTCTCTTCCCATAATTACTTGTCAAAACTTCCCTATTTTCTCTCCTTCTATTAAGGCCCAATTTAAATATCATCTCAGATGTAATCCTACAGACACCTATATATTAAAAATCATTTTATTTTTTAAAGCTTCTTTTTTTTTTTTTTGCTGGTACTTTCTTCCTGAAGCTTATATACACACACATACACATACACACACACACACACATATACATATACATATACATATACATATACATATATACACATATACACATACATATACACACACACATATACATATAAATATATATATATATACATATACACACACATATATACATATATATACACATACATAAATATGTGTGTGTGTGTGTGTGTGTGTGTTTTCTGGAAGTTACCAATGATTTAATCCATCTTGAATTCAGTAAAGCATTTTGTCTATACTTCTTTTGTGCTTACCACAATTTACCATGTATCATATCTATTTGTGATCATACCATATCCATCTTATTAAACCTTTAACATCAGGAAGATCTAAAGCCTAGAATCTGAAGTATAGCTTCATTCATAGAAAGAATATTTTTTTCTTAATAAATGTTTGATGAATTAAATGAAGAATTCCATTTTGGGTTACAACTACACTGAGGGTTTTGCCCATGATTTATTTATCTTTGGTTCTATTGCGGTGCCAAGATTAGTAGTATCAAAATTTAGGTGGGGAACAACAGCAAAAAAAAAAGAACTGCTATAGTTTTCAATGACCTTGGAAGAGATCTGGTATATGTCACATGAATTTCACTGAGTCTGCTCTAATTTGGAAAACATGAAAATTCTTTATATTTTACAATGAAGCAATTTTTCCAACAAATTTTCAGGCTGAATTAACTTAAAGGTGAAAAGAGGAAGCAAAGAAAAGAGAATAAAGCCCATGTAGCTCCCTGCAGGGAACTTGATACGTCTTTTCTCATTTATTTCATAATCACACAAAATGGAGGCACAGAGCTGTCATCTTTACTTTGTAATAATGTGCCAAATTCAGTATTGTGAATCACTTTTAGCTTGAATATTTTCCATTATCCACCTTATTTAATAAACTGTCACTTGAAAGGAGCCTGATAAGCTTTCCCACAATGAATCAAAGCAAAGCTATGCCTTCTTTCTTTATTATGCATGCTACATTGGTAGCTAATGAAGCATAACTTCTGAGATGATATTTTTATAGATGAAAGAGACATCATGTCACATATTCTATTTACTTCATCAGCCCTTCATAGCCAACACAAAACACAATGATTGCCTTGCACTTCATCTCTGACAGATGATGGACATACTTGTTGATGTCTTGTCTAATAGTTTTTTTTCTTTCCATACCATAAGTGTATTTTAGGTATTAACCATGAATGAAAGAACAAGAGAAATAAACGGCTTGCATATCATGACATAATTAATTAAGAACTGTAGTGGGAATGCTCCTGACTAATCCAATTTACACAGCTTGATATTTTCCCCAATATCACACGCTGACTAGAAATTGATGTTTTTAAGAAATATGTCATAAGATAATTTAATTTCCATGGGAATTTCATTTTTAAAGGGAGAAACATAAATAATCCATTTATATAAAATTGTAAAATTATTTTTTCTTTGAATAGTGCTATATTGGTTATTAATAAGTATCAAAAAGAATAATGCAGTAAAGAAATATCTTCATTTTGCTTTTAAAAGACCAATATTTCAGGTCAGGGTGAAATCACTTTAAGTATAAATGCTATTGAATGATTTAATATCATAGGGAGTAAATAACATTTCCTATTTATAGAACCAAATAAAAACATCTGCAAACTAAACCAAGCCATGCATTTAATGGTCTCTATAGTAACTTTTAAAGGTAAAAATTGAAATCAAGGGGAATAGGAAAACTCTGTGTCATGAAAACCACTAGCATTTCAATAATACAAAAATATTTTAAAAAAATAGAACTTTCCCTATATTTAGAGTATATATGCAATTTCAATGTCCCCCAAAACCTGAATACCCACTTGAAAGGTATTAAGATCTTTGTTTTAGTAGAAAGGCAAGTATTTTTGGTCTGTTTTACATCATTGCAATTAATTACTTTCCTACTCCTCCTGTTTACCTAATAAAATTTTTATATATTCAATTTTGAAGCAGAAGAAACCACTTATGTTGGAAAATACCACCTTTGGAATACCATCATGGTGAGAATTTTTCATGAGAACTCACAACAAAATCAGAGATATGAAGCAGTGAAGAATATAAACCTCAAAGCATGCATCTTATGGTTACATTTTAAAGTCATATTTGTTGTTTACAGCGAAAAGCATAAAATTTCAAAGGATGCTATATTTTAGAGCTATAAGGGCTCATAGATATCACTTAGTCCAATTCTCTCCTTTTTATAAGTGCAAAAACAGAGAATTTGTTGAAACAGGCCTTGAAGTTACTGAAATAATAGAATGAAAAGTTTTCAGATGAACTAATCAAAACTACCTATAGTCATATGAAAAATGCCCTAAGTTACTATTGAATGGAGAAATACAAATTAAAAAATATTCTGAAGTACTACTCTTTAGTCTAGCAATACCACTGCTAAATCTATATACCCCAAAAAGTTGAAAGAAAAGAAAAGACTATATCTATATCTATATCTATCTATCTATCTATCTATCTATCTATCTATACACACACACACACACATACACACACATACATACACAAAAGTATTTATAGCCACTCTTTTCTGGTAACAGAGTATTGGAGGCCATATTTATCAATTGAGAAATGGCTGAACAAATTGTTCTATGTAATTGAGATGGAATTCTATTATCTATAAAATGATGAAAATGTAAACACTCAGAAAAACTTGGAAAGACTTCCATGAGTTGATGGAAATGACATATACTGTACATAAAATATTATAAGATAATCAGTCATGAATATCTTAGCAATTATATGTGTGATAGGCACACTCAAAACCCAAACTCAGAAAAAGTGATTGACTCCCAAAGACCTGAAAGTAATATTGCAAAGAAAACATCATTTGGAAATTGAACTACAACTTCTGGAGAAGATCAAGCAAGTATTATTTGAATTTTTTTTTCAAATGAAATAAGGACAGAGAAAATAGGAGAAAAGAAAGCTAAGAAACAAAGAATTGCAGATTACTAGGCAGAAAATGTCCACAATCCTAATTTATCAACAATTTCCCTCAAAATAAGGCTGGAACAAATTAAAGCATTATTAAAAACCAGGCACTTAGAATTCTAGGAATATAAAGAAATTGCAAACATAGTATCAGAAATCAAGATATTTACAATTCCGATGTGGAAAAGAACAATTACATAAAGGGCAAAGTTCCTAAAATCTGGGAATAGGAGAAGCCTCCTAAAGAAAATGGTGTTTGAACTATATCTAGAAAGGATTCTAAAAAAATATGATGAACAGGGTGAGCATGTCTGATACATGGGAAAGCCAGTTCAAAGGTAAGAAGAATGAAGTTAGAGTACTCACTCACACATAGTGATAACAATAACAACAATAACCAATAACAATAACAACAACAAAAAAAAAGGTAAAGGCAGTCCTTGGCTTCAGGAAGCTTACACTCTAATTGGGAAGACAACATGCACACATAGTCAAACTCTTTATAGGATCATTAAGAAATAATGGAAGGGAGTAGTAAAAAGTCCCTTCTAGTAAAAGATGGGATTCCATTTGATATGTAAAGGTCAGTAGCCAAAGTGAAGGAAAACAGTGCATTTATTCCAGATATGGAAAACAGATAACCAGAGAAACTACCCAAAGCTGAGAAATAGAATGTACTATTTCTACAACAGTCAAGAGATCAGTATCACTAGATCAAAAAGTACATGGTAGGGAATAAGATATAAAGAGATTGGAAAGGTAAGAGAGGGTTGGGTCATTAAGGGTTTTGAATGACAAACAGAACATTTGTATTTTATGTCAGAGGGAACAGGAAACCACTGAAGATAATTCAATAAAAAGGTGATATGATTAGACTAACATATTAGAAAAATTGCTTTAATAGCTAATAGGACAGTGGATTGAAATGGGAAGAGACTTAGTTCAGAGAGATTCACCAACAAAATATTATTCTGTTCAGATATGAAGTAATGAAACACAGTAGTGATTGCGTCAAAGGAGAGAAGGGAGCATTTTGGAAATATGGTGCAAAAGTAAAATCAAAAGGTTGGATATGGGCAAGGGATTGAGGGTTAGTGAACAGTTGAAGAGAATTTCTAAATTGAAAGGGATTGAGAGTCAGTACACAGTTGAAGATACTTGCTAAGTTGAAAGCCTGAAAAATTTGGATGATGGTATTGTCTATTACAATAAGAGGGACAATAGGAGGGAGGTTGTGTTTTGGGGGGAAATGAGTTCCATTTTGAATTTACTGTGTTTGAATATCTACTGTACATTTAGTTTGAACTGTCTGAAAGGCAATTAAAATGCAATATTAGAAGTCAGAAAAGTATGGCGTAGAATATGTCAATTTTAGAATAATCAGTATAGATGATATAATTAAATCCATTGGAGGTGATGAGAGTATCAAGTAAAATAATACAATGCAAGAAGAAAAGAAAACCAAGCACTGAAGCTTAAGGAACACCAACAGTTAGAAAGCATGATCTGAAAGAAGATCCAGTGAAAAAGATAGAGAAGGAGTGATCATGAAAATAGGAAGAAAACCAGAGTTAGTTGTATCTGAGAAACTGAGAGAGAAAAGCGTATTAAGGAGAAAACATTGATCAGAAATATCAAAACCTGCAAAAACATCAAGGAAAATTAAAATAGCGAAAACACCATTGGATTTGGACACAGAGATCATTAGTAACTTTGAAGACAGCAGTTCAATTGGAATCCTAAAGTCAGAAATCATATTGTATGGTGCTAAAATAGTGACTATCAAAGGATAGGAAGTCACAGTGCAGAAGAAGAGTAGATTTTGTAAGGCAAGGCAAAAGGAGAGGAGAAAATTCAAACATTTTTTGCTAGATTAAGAGGACTTTGTAATTCTTGAACATAGAGGTAGTATATTTGTGAGTGGTCATAAAATAAGTATGGTTATCTTCATTTGGGGCTGAGGTAGAATATAGGAATAACTCATAGAAAATTATTTGATTGAGGAACTAAGTGGTTATGATATTTGAGTGAGAATCAATAAATGTAAGCTGAAGTTCCCTAATTGAAGACAAATGTTGGAAAGGAAAGAAAAATTGTGATCCAGGTACTGAAATTTTTTGAGGAAGAAAGAGCTAAGAACTGGAGATTTTTGGACAATAGTTACCAGGATTTTGATTGCATGGTAAATACTAATGGCCTGAACCTCAAATGAAGTAATGGAACTTAGAGAAGAATGTGAAAATGGCAATAAGGAAAGAATTTCCCAACTGCTAAATTTTGACCAGTGAACCTAAGAGAAGAGAAGGTTTGGCCAGTATTAGAAAGAGTGGCCAAGGAACCTGTATTATAGGGAGGAGATAGGATGTAGTAAAAACTATTAGATAAAAGAAGTGAGAGATGAAAAGTTTTTAGATAAAGAGAAACAGTGCCTATGAAACAGGAACTTAGAAGTCACAGTGAAAGAGCTATGTAGTTTTAGATTGAAACTTTGGAATGGAAAGTTTGAGGGATATGGGAATAAGAAATATGTGAAATGAAATAGGCAATGGGGTTTGAATTGTATTTTACAGGAGTTTACTCAATAACAGAATATAATTAACATTTTGAAAACATTTTATCAATATATAAGTTCTAGTAATTACCACAGTACATTTTTTTAATTAGTCAAATCAAAATTTTAACTTCCTTGAAGGTTCTCCCCTTTTACACAGGTCACGTGAATTTGCAAGTTTCACCCAGTAGAATGGTATTAATGCTACATTTTTGTATTATTGATCTTCATCTACATGCATTCAAAATTCATATAATAAATTGGTCATTTAATCATTAACATAGAATTCAAACTTTTATTCAGTGATTCAAATGTCATTCACTGATGGCTTCTGTCTTGCTACCAAGGGCATAGTAATTTCTAGCCCTACATTCATTTAGAAAGATTTAATTAAGTCTTCGTTATCTTTCTATGCTTCTTGGGAATGTAAAATGTCCTTATTTACCACCCCCCCAAAATGCCTTTGCTTCCCAAGAGCTACCAGTTCACCTCAGATACAACAGATAAATAACATTCAATTTTGGGTGGCCCACTACGTGCCATGCATTGGATTAAGTGCTAAGTATATAAAGATAGGCGAATACATAGTCTGTACAGCTTAATGAGAGTGATAAAAAGTATACAACTGTGAAAAAACAAGATATAAATAAGATTTACTCTCATCAATAGAATGAGGATGCCAGAATTTAGGGGAAAAGGGTTCTTGTTGAAGATATGATTTTAGCTGGTACCTGAAGTAATCCAGACAATCCAGGAATAGACAATTGACAGTGAAAGTACCTGGAATTGGGAAGTAGAGTTTCTTGTGTAAGGAAAAGCAAAGAGGATAAATGTTACTGGACTACTGCAAAGTTGAATTAGAAGACTATGTAAGTAGACTAAAAAGGGGGATAGGTTTTGGATGTCAAAGAGAGTATTTTGTATTTGATCTTGAAGGACTCCTAATAATAATGGGTTACCAATTTCAGTGACCATGGGTGTAGAATGAGATATCATTTTTATGCTTATATCCATAATAATGAATATGATATAGGTAATAGTGGTAAATCATCATCAAGAGGCAAAAATTATATCTCCGTTAAATATACATATATGGCTATTGGTATACACTATATAATAGAGTGGTATTATAGTGACCACTATGATACTCTACTAGGGGATGTTGTGAAGTAAAGGAGCTCACTTTTGTTCTTTGTTTATCTCTTCTCTCTTTAGTGTCACTTCTCTCATCTCATCTTGTAGGTTCAGGGTAATTGGGTATCCTTGAATTGTTTTACTTATCCCCTCAGAAAGAATTCACTGGAGAAGAGTTCAAAGTCCATTCATATTTATGTGTAAATATGATTTACACATAAATTATATTTTATTTTATTTTTTGTATTTAATAAATATATTTTATTTATTAATACAATATAATAATACAGAATTAATAAATGTAATAATTTATTGTTATTATTATTAAAATACAGGTATGAAAGACTGATGATGAAATTTAATACTTCAGCAAAAGAAAGGAGTATTGAAAGATGGTAGGCCTTACAATATTACTCCAAATATGGGCTTCTTTTACATATCTATGAAAATAAGGACACTGCTCCACTGCAATCTTACTTTTTTAAACTTCTCGTTAACTTGTTGGGATTTATCAGTCACTTAATAAAGTACAAAAGAGCAGCTCTATATCTAAGGCCTCCAAAAACTTCTGAAGATTAGAAAAGAACCAGGTACAGACAGGGAGCTCAAGATGTTTACTGGCTGTTTGCTGTTTGTCAGATACCAATCTGACCCCATAATGACAACCATTTTGACTCCTTGACCAAAGTTACAGAACCACTGTCAAAATCCTTTGTCTTTTGACCATATCAATAACAAAGCCAATAGAAATAATATGATAATATCAAAAGATGCAAAAAAAAAAAGCTTTTTGACAAAACACAGCACCTCTTATTAAGATCACTAGAGAGCATAGGAATAAAGGAAATTTTCCTTTAAAAAATTGGAAGTATCTCTCTAAAACCAAAAGCAACCTTTTTTTTTTTTTTTTTTTTTTTTTTTTTTTAATAGTTTGCATTGTTATGGGACATCAGGATGGGGAGACTTTAAAAATGACCTCATCTGATCCCATTACATTTCTTTTTTTTTTTTTTTTTTTTTTTTTTTTTTACGTAACTTTTTATTGACAGAACCCATGCCAGGGTAATTTTTTTTTTTTTACAACATTATCCCTTGCACTGATTTCTGTTCTGATTTTTCCCCTCCCTCCCTCCACCCCCTCCCCCAGATGGCAAGCAGAACTTTAAATGTTAAATAGCTTACAGTATATCCTAGATACAATATATGTGTGCAGAACCAAACAGTTCTCTTGTTGCACAGGGAGAATTGGAGTCCAGGGAATAACCTGAGAAGAAAAACAAAAATACAAGCAGTTTACATGCATTTCCCAGTGTTCTTTCTTTGAGTGTAGCTGCTTCTATCCATCCTTGATCAATTGAAACTGAGCTACACCTCTTTGTCGAAGAAATCCACTTCCATCAGAATACATCCTCATACAGTATCATTGTTGAGGTATATAATGATCTCCTGGTTCTGCTCATTTCACTTAGCATCAGCTCATGTAAGTCTCGTTAATCCTCTCTCTATTCATCCTGCTGGTCATTTCTTACAGAACAATAATATTCCATAACATTCATATACCACAATTTATCCAACCATTCTCCAATTGATGGACATCCATTCATTTTCCAGCTTTTAGCCACTACAAATAGGGCTGCCACAAACATTTTGGCAAATATAGGTCCCTTTCTCTTCTTTAGTATCTCTTTGGGGTATAAGCCCAGTAGAAACAATGCTGGATCAAATGGTGTGCACAGTTGATAACTTTTTGAGCATAGTTCCAAATTGCTCTCCTGAATGGCTAGAAGTGTTCACAATTCCACCAACAATGTATCAGTGTCCCTGTTTTCCCACATCCCCTCCAACATTCCTCATTATCTTTCCCTGTCATTCTAGCCAATCTGACAGGTGTGTAGTGGTATCTCGGAGTTGTCTGCATTTCTCTGATTAATAATGATTTGGAGCATATTTTCATATGGCTAGAAATAGTTTTAATTTCTTCATCTGAGAATTTTCTGTTCATATCCTATGACGACTTACCAATTCAAGAATGGCTTGATTTCTTATAAATTAGAGTCAATTCTCTATATATTTTGGAAATGAGGCCTTTATCAGAACCTTTGACTGTAAAAATGTTTTCCCAGTTTATTGTTTCCCTTCTAATCTTGTCTGCATTTTTTTTTTTTGTTTGTACAAAAATTTTTCAATTTGATATAATCAAAATTTTCTATTTTGTGGTCAATAGTGACCTCTAGTTCTTCTTTGGTCATAAATTCCTTTCTCTTCCACAGGTCTGAGAGGTAAACTATCCTATGCCCTTCCAATTTATTTATAATCTCATTTTTTATGCCTAGGTCATGAACCCATTTTGACCTTATCTTGGTGCACGGTGTTAAGTGTGGGTCAAGGCCTAGTTTCTGCCTTACTCATTTCCAATTTTCCCAGCAATTTTTGTCAAATAATGCGTTATTATCCCCAAAACTGAGGTCTTTGGGTTTGTCAAACACTAGATTATTAAAGTTATTGGCTATTTTGTCCTTTGAACCTAACCTATTCCATTGATCAACTAATCTATTTCTTAGCCAATACCAGATGGTTTTAGTAACTGCTGCTTTATAATATAATTTTAGATCTGGTACAACTAGGCCACCTTCATTTGATTTTTTTAAAATTAATTCCTTTGAAATTCTTGACCTTTTGTTTTTCCATATAAACTTTGTTGTTAATTGTTCTAGGACCTCAAAATAATTTTTGGGGAGTCTGATTGGTATAGCACTAAATAAATAGATTAGCTTAGGTAGTATTGTCATCTTTATTATATTTGCTCCCCCAATCCAAGAGCATTTGATATTTTTCCAGTTGGTTAGATCAGACTTAATTTGTGTGGAAAGTGGTTTGTACTTTTGCTCATAAAGTTTCTGATTTTCCCTTGGCAGATAGATTCCTAAATATTTTATACAATCAGTAGTTACTTTAAATGGAATTTCTTTTTGCAACTCTAACTGTTGGGTTTTGTTAGTGATATATAAGAATGCTGATGACTTATGTGGGTTTATTTTGTATCCTGCAACTTTGCTGAAGGTGTGGATTGTTTCTAATAACTTTTTAGTAGAGTCTCTGGGGTTCTCTAAGTATACCATCATATCATCAGCAAAGAGTGATAATTTGGTTTCCTCACTGCCTATTCTTATTCCTTTAATCTCTTTCTCAACTCTTATTGCCAAAGCTAGCATTTCTAATACAATATTAAATAGTAATGGTGATAGTGCACAACCTTGTTTCACTCCTGATCTTATTGGGAATGGTTGCAGTTTGTCCTCATTACATATGATGCTTACTACTAGTTTTAAATAGATGCTACTGATTATTTTAAGGAAAAGTCCATTTATTCCTGTACTCTCAAGAGTTTTTAATAGGAATGGATGTTGGATTTTATCAAAGGCTTTTTCTGCATCTATTGAGATGATCATATAGTTTTAGTTAATTTGGTTATTAATATGGCCAATTATACTGATAGTTTTCCTAATATTGAACCAGCCCTGCATTCCTGGTATAAATCCTACTTGATCATGGTGTATTATCCTGGGGATGATTTTCTGTTGTCTTTTTGCTCATATCTTATTTAAGATTTTAGCATCAATATTCATTAGGGACATTGGTCTATAATTTTCTTTCTCTGTTTTCAACCTACCTGGTTTAGGTATCAGTACCATGTCTGTGTCATAAAAGGAATTTGGTAGGACTCCTTCATTCCCTATTTTTTCAAATAGTTTATAAAGCATTGGGGCTAATTTTTCTTTGAATGTTTGGTAGAATTCACACATGTAAATCCATCTGGTCCCGGGGATTTTTTTTTTTTTTAGGGAGTTGATTAATAGTTTGTTTTATTTCTTTTTCTGAAATGGGATTATTCAAGCAATCTACTTCCTCCTCTGATAATCTGGGAAGCCTATATTTTTGAAGGTAGTCAGTCATCCATTTCGCTTAGGTTATCAAATTTATTGGCATAAAGTTGGGCAAAGTAACCCCTTATTATTTCTTTAATTTCCTTTTCATTGGTGGAAAGTTCTCCCTTTTCATTTTTAAGACTACTAATTTGATTTTACTCTTTCCTTTTCACAAAGATTTATCAATTTTATTGGTTTTTTCATAAAACCAATTCTTAGTTTTATTTATTAGTTCAATAGTTTTTTTCTTTACTTTCTATATTATTAATTTCTCCTTTTAATTTTAGAATTTCAAGTTTAGTAATTGATTGGGGGTTTTTAATTTGGTCTTTTTCTAGCTTTTTAAATTGCAGGCCCAATTCATTGATCTTCTCTTTCTCTATTTTATTCAAGTAAGCCTCTAAGGATATAAAATTTCCCCTTATTACCATTTTGGCTGCATCCCATAAATTTTGGTATGATGTCTCACCGTTGTCATTATCTTGAGTGAAATTATTAATTGTGTCTTATTATTTGCTGGTTCACCCAATCATTCTTAAAGATGAGATTATTTAGTATCCAATTACTTTTCGGTCTATTTACACCTAACTTTTTGTTGAATATAGTTTTTATTGCATTGTGATCTGAAAAGAAAGCATTTATTATTTCTGCCTTCTTGCATTAAACTTTTGAGGTCTTTATGTCCTAACATATGGCCAATTTTTGTGTAGGTTCCATGAACTGCTGAGAAGAAAGTATACTCCTTTCTGTCACCATTCAGTTTTCTCCAGAGATCTATCATACCTAATTTTTCTAATATTCTATTTACCTCTTTAATTTCTTTCTTATTTGTTTTGTGATTTGATTTATCTAAATCTGAAAGTTCAAGATTGAGATCTCCCACTATTATAGTTTTACTATCTATTTCTTCTTGCAACTCTCTTAACTTCTCCTTTAGGAAGTTTGATACTAAACCACTTGTTGCATATATGTTTAATACTGATATTGCTTCATTGTGTATAGTACCCTTTAGCAAGATATAGCTTCCTTCCTTATCTTTTAATTAGATCTGAGATAAGGATGGCTACCCCTGCTTTTTTTACTTCACCTGAAGCATAATAGATTCTGCTCCAGCCTTTTACCTTTACTCTGTATGTATCTCCCCGTTTTAAATGTGTTTCCTGTAAACAACATATTGTAGCGTTCTAACTTTAGATCCAGTCTGCGATCTGCCTCCTCTTTATGGGAGAGTTCATCCCATTCACATTTACAGTTAAAATCACTAATTCTGTATTTCCTGCCATCCTAATATCCCCAGATTATACTTTTCTTCTTCTTGCCCTCCTTACCTTCTTCCCTAGTATTAAACTTATTGGTCCCACTTGCATCACGTAGCTCTCCCTCTTTAATATCCCTCTTTCCTCCCTTTGAATCCCTTCCTCTTTCTTATTACTCTTTTTCCTTTTCACTTTTCCTCTACCACTTTTTAATGAAGTGAGAGAAGATTGTCTGTAAACCAAATATGTCAATTATTTCCTCTTTGAGCCAACTCTGATGAGTAGGATTCACACAATGTTCCTCCCTCTCTCTAAGTTCCCTAAAATATGATAGGTTTTCTTTGCCTCATCATCGCATGTAGTTTCCCTCTTTTTATCTCCCCTTTTCCCTTTCTCTGACACTATTCCCTTTCCATTTCTACTTCCCTTTTTTATGTTATATCAGTAAAATCAAATTATACATATGGTTTTTATGTATATCTCCAACAAAAATACAGTTCTCAAGAGTTCCTTTTACCTTTTTCTACTTCTCTTGAGTCCTGTTGTTGGAGATCAAATTTTCTGTTTAAGTCTGGTTTTTTCCTTAGAAACAAATGGAATTCCTCTATTTCATTAAATATTCATCTTCTTCCATGGAAAAAATACTCACCTTAGCTGGGTAGTTTATTCTTGGCTGCATTCCAAGCTCTTTTGAATTTTGGAATATCTGATTCCAGGCCCTTCAATCTTTTAATGTTGAGGCAGCCAGATCTTGCATGACCCTTATTGTGGCATCTTGGTATTTGAACTGTTTTTTCCTGGCTGCTTGTAAAATGTTTTCTTTAGTCTGAAAATTCTGAAGTTTGACCACAATATTCCTCGGAGTCTTTATTTTAGGGTCTTTTTCAGAAGGTGTTTGATGAATTCTTTCAATGCCTATTTTCCCTTCCGCTTTTATTACTTCTGGGCAGTTGTCTTTAATGATTTCCTGTAAAATAGTATCTAGACTCTTTTTTTCATCATAATTTTCGGGTAGTCCAATGATCCTCAAGTTATTTCTCCTAGATGTATTTTCCAGGTCTGTTGTTTTTCCTAGTCAATATTTGACATTTTTTTTTCCAATCTTTCATTTTTTTTTTGGTTTTTCTTGACTGATTCTTGATGTCTCAATGAAGCAGTCATTTCTATTTGTTCAGTTCTGATTTTTAGTGAGTTATTTTCTTCATTAGCTTTTTTTTATACCTCTTTTTGTATATGTTCAATTTAGTTGTTTTGCTCTATGGAATTTTTTTCCATTTCACTAATTTTTTTTTTTTAAGTGAGTTATTTTCTTTTTCCACTTCAAAAATTCTGTTTCCCTGCACTTCTTGGGATTTTTTTATCTTTTCCAATTCATATTTCAGGAAGTTGTTTTCTTTTTCCACTTTATCAAATTTTTCTTTTAGTGAGTTATGTCTTTTCTGTACTCTCTTGCATAGCTTTTCTTTCCTTTCCTCATTTTTCTTCTAGTTCTCTTTTAAGGTTTTTAATAGTCTGTTCTAGGAGAACCTTTTGTATTGGGGACCAACAATTGTCTGGAGACAGTCTGCTATTAGTTTCTTCAGGGTTGAAAGCTGTTTCTTTTTGTGTAGAAACTATCAATCATTCTTTTGATTTTTTTACTCATTTTTTAAAAGCCTGTAGGGTCTGCCTTCAGAGCCAGGAGGTTACCAGCTTCCTCTGCAGAGCAGTGAAAAGTCAAACATGGACTTTTTTTTTTTTTTTGTAATGGAGAGAAGATTAGAGGTGAACTAAGGAAACCCATTATCACTATTATAATGTATTGTTGTACTAGAAATGTTAGCTTTAGCAATAAGAAATGAAAAAGAAATTAAAGGAATTCAAATAGGTAATGAGGAGATAAAACTGTCACTCTTTGCCGATGATATTATGATATACCTAGAGAATTCTAGAAAATCATCCAAAAACCTACTGCAAATTAATAGCTTTAGCAAAGTTTCAAGATATAAAATAAGCCCACACAAATCATTAGCATTTCTATTTACTACTGAAAAAGTCCATCAGCAACAGAAAAAAAAATCCCATTAAAAAAAAAAAAAACTGAGGACCAAATAAAATATTTGGGAGTCTACCTGCCAAAATAAACCCAAGAACTATATAAACACAATTACAAAACACTTCTGTCACAAATAAAGGCAAATCTAAACAATTGTTAAATATGAATTCCTCATGGGTAGGTCAAGCTAATATAATAAAAATGACAATTCTGCCTAAATTGGTCTATTTGTTAAAAGCCATACTAATCAAATTGTCCAAAAATATTTTATAGAGCTAGAAAACATAATAACAAAATTCAACTGGAAGATCAAAAGGCCAAGAATATTAATGGAACTAATGAGAAAAAAAAAAAACTCAAATCATGGTGATTTAACAGTATCAGACCTAAAATTACATTATAAAACAAGTTACATCAAAGCCATATAGTATTGGCTAAGAGACAGATTGGTGAATCTATGGAATAGATTAGATATACATGCCATAATAATCAATGACTATAGTAATCTAGTATTTGATAACTCCCCCAAACTCCAGGTTCTATAAGAAGAACTTACTATTTCAAAAAAATTATTGGGAATTCTGGAAAATAATATGTCAGAAAGTTAACATAGGCCTACATCATACACTCCATACTAAAATAAGGTCAAAATGGGTACATGACTTAGGTATAAGCAAATTAAGAGAGAAAGAAATAATTTACCTATCTGAAGGAATTTGCAAAGGAAGGAATTTATGACCAAAGAAGAACTAGAGAATATTATAAACTACAAAATGGACAACTTTGATTACAATAAATTAAAAAAAAAGGTTTTGCAAAAACAAAATCAACAGAAACAAGAATAAAAGGGAAGTGCAAAACTAAGAAAAAAAATTATAGCCAATGTCTCTGATAAGTGTCTTATTTCTAAAATATTTGATTTCAGAAAGGCCTGGAAATATTTACATGAACTGGTGCTGAGGGAAACAAATAGAACCTAGAATATATTGTACACAGTAATAGTAAGAATTTGTGATGAACTATGAAAGACTTTTATTCTTCTCAGTGATTCAGTGATCCAAGTCAATCCCAATAAACTTTTAATAGAAAACACCATCTGCATCCAGAAAAAGAACTATGAAAATTGAATGCTATGTTTACTTCTTTTTTTCTGTTTTTTCCCTCTCCCATGTTTTATCCCTCTTGTTCTAATTTTTCTCTCCCAACATGTTTCATAAAGCAATGTATATTAAAACAAACAAAACTTTTGCCTCCTGTCACTTATCTTTCTCAATTGAATTCAATTTGCATTTATCGTGTGTGAAATATCATGCTAATATAGGAACAAGCAAATCCCTATTTTCTAGGATCTTTATATAGAAAGAGTACAAGTTCTGGGTCCAAGGATGTGGGTTCAAATTTGAATATTATTATCCATGTGACCATGAACTAGATTGCAGTTACAACCTTCTTCCTTCTCAATTTTCTCAACTGAAAAATGATGATGTGACCTATATAACTATCCCATGACATATCCTGATGAGTAATATCAATTGGTTTTCAACTTTGTGTCACTGTTATTATTGTTGCAGTTGTTGTTTGTACTTCATTCTAGAAGAGAATCAATGATCTCATGTGTGACATCTTGATTTGTATTTGAATTGGATTTAATTGAAGCCAAATTCCTCAAAATTATCAGCTTCACTCTCTCCTTATAATAATAATCAAGAGTTGACCACAATTAAAGTTTGCTTGGCATAGGATCCAATATTATCAGCACTTCTTTTTTAAGAGTTCTCATCAACTCAATATTGGGGGGAGGTCTCTAAAAACTCTTTTCCTGATCACATCCTTGAATATGGTTTAAGCATGCACTGTTCCTGGATAACTATTTTGAAGTCTTCAGGGGATGTTCATTTTCTACCAAGTTTGGGTCTAAAGGAACTACTACTATGTTCAATTTCTTAGCTTTTGGAAATTGTCTATTTTATGTACTTCAAAATATATGGAGCAAAACTATAAAAGAAAAATAGCTGAGCCATGTAATTTAGCCTAGTATTTTATATGAGTAAGAAATGCAGTGTCTTGATAGTCAGTCTAATCTGATTGTAACACATGTAATTTCTTGGGAAGGCCTAAGGGGTCTGGAAAAAGGTCTATTATATGTGCAAATCGATATCCTGAACACAGTTTTTTAAACCATTATCACATTTAGAAATGGTTACACTAAGAAGATAGTGAATTGCCTTATGACTATTATCTTGAAGTAGAGACTTCCTGTCAAGTTAGCTTCATTAAATGCATGGTAAGAAAACCAAAAAAGCTTGTTTTCTCTAACTTATTCAGGAATATATTAAAGGAAGAAAAACTATATCAAGTAAGTCCCGATATATGCATAACTAGGTGCAAAAATGAGAATGGAAGAAGCCATAATGTATTAATGAACTATTTAATGACTTTTACAGTCTATTCAACTCAATATAAAGGTAAATCCATAGTAAGTGCTTGGAAAGCATTTAATTTATTACAATGCAAAAAATAATAGAGGGGACTGTCAATACAAAGATTCTTGCAACACAGATCTATTCTTCAAAGAATGTATAATCTAATAAGGGAACACTTTAATGGGGCAAATTCATGCAGTGAGATTGGAAGAGTGACATGTTTAAATCTTTTTTAAAGGCTTTGCTAAACTGAAGAAAAATTATTATAAAACAGAGCAACTGTTGCCTACAACCTATCCATTTGTTGCTGTATCTGTCATAGAAAATCCTATATAAGCATTGCAGGCTGCCATGCACACTGATCAACAAACAAGTAAAGACTAAGTTTTGTTGACTTTAAATCTAAGTTATTCTGTGCCTCTCTGCTTTTTACTCTAAAGGGAGCCCAAGAATTGAAATAACTCATGTTCAAAAACTGAAATTTAATATAGACTTTATTGATCTCATTGAGCTATTGCAATGATCCCTAAGCTATAGGATTAAGGTAGGAATCATTTGAAATTATGTAATTTAAAATATATTTACTTACTCATGATTTAGTGAATAAGATCAACAGCCAGATCTCAATGTGTATTTAATGCTTCAACAAAGCCTTAATTGTTCACCCAAAAGAGCCATTATAAATATATGCAAGAATGCATTGTGTATAGAAAATAAAATAAAAAGAGAATATCTCCTTGTTCTTAACCATTCCCTTTATGCTTCCAAAATAACACAATAAATCCATGGCAAGAAGGGATTAATTATATTATAATCCAATAAAACTTCACTTTTTACAAAAAAAAAAAAAAACAAACAAAAAAAACATTTCCAAGTTCCTCATTCTGCTAGAGCCTTGTTCAATAAGATTAGTTTCAGTCTCTTTTGTATGTCAATATATATCTGTTAGGATAGAGATCATATCCTCAGTTTATCATAGATTCTGGCACATGGCAAACATTTAATAAATACTTAAAAACACTCCACCATCAGAAAAGTTATTTATATTGTTTTTAGAAACAAGGAGTTGTAGCAGAGAAAGAACATTCAAAGTCAGAGGATTTCTTTTTGAATTCTTATTCAGTATCTGTGGATATAATGGATCATCATTTCACCTATCTGGAAATCAGTTTGTCAACTCCAAAACAAGAAAATTAGATTAGATATACCTAATATCTCTTTGAGTTTAAAATACTATGATTCTATGACCCAGAGAATATATGAGTCACAGAAACGAAGTTCTATCTCAACCAGGAATAAACTTCAATAACATATGATGGATTCACCATTAGAGATTTTGACAGTTCTATTGCTATTACACAGAAGAGAGGACATATTCTGTCCCTTCCATAGAAGCAGGATTAAGGAAAAGAAAATCACAAACAAACTTGCCTTATGTTATTGTTGTAAACCTAATAATTATATTGATATTTTGAAGAGTATTGGTTTTGTTTATTTGGTCAATTTGAGTGAAAAGTATGATATGGAAGCCAAAAATGGGTAATATGATTTTAACCTATGGTACAAAATATCCAGTGCCCAAGACTTGGGAAGTAATAGTGCCATACAGTTTTCATAAGATATTTGAAGGATTACATTCATTTTTAGGTACTCCATTTTAGGAAGGGAATTTTTAACATCTAGGGCATCAAAGGATAAATGGTTAGGAAGGGAAATATCTTCATATATGAACTATGAAAATGAAATAAAGGGAAATAGGGAGAAAACAGAAGACTTAGGGAAAACACAAAAGCTATCTTTATTTAAAAGACTTCTACAGAAGAGGGAATAATCAATGAACAATCACTTTTTAAATAGTATTATTTTTTCAGCGATAGTTATATTCTTAAGATACAAAAAACAAAGGAAAACACATTGAAAATTTTAAAGCTTCAATGCAAATTTATTCAATTTAACAAATATTGTTAGCCTTTACTAGTCTCAATTTCTTCTTCTTCTAGAGGAAGATGATACTTATTATATATAACTCTCAGGGTTATTATAGAGATAAAAGAAGATAAAACCACACACACATAGAAAGAATGCATGTGTGTTTCCTATGATAGACAAAAAGAAGAGAAAAAGAGAAAGATAATGAAAGCATATTTTGTATACCTGAATATACTCTATTACCATTAGCAATTATTACCAGTAGTATAAAATTTCTACTGAGTTCAAGAGACTTAATTGAGCACTGGAAGAAACACAAAATTGAAAAGTGACTGAATCTTTGCTTGCATGTAAAATCTTGATACATGTACTCAAATAAGTATAATGTTAGAGGAAAATGAGAAGCAATATGATAAATAGAAATGTCAGAAGCAAAATGAATTTAAACTCTAGTGCCATACATCAAATCACCTGGTCCCACTAAGACTAAGTTGCTTTACTTTTAAAACAGTAATAATAATATTGACCCTGCCTTATTAATAGTGTATCTATAAGAAAATAATTTTGTACATCTTGAAGTTCTACATATATGCTAAATACTAGAGAAATATAGTAGGGTTCCTTCTGGTCCCCACCAGCTGAAGACTAAATATGCTATATTCCATACTTTCCTCAGTTTTCTTCAATACATTTAGGGCAACTGGAGAGATCTCACTTTCTGCCATTGGCTTTAGGTCCCATCTATACTGTTTCTTCCATTGTAAGTATGAATTCTTTGATCTTTAATACCATTTAATTAAAAGAATATTTACTCAAAGGTTATATTTACAAACACACAAATTTAGTCTTCAATACTTAGAACTTAAACTTTCTTTACCTTTTGCATATCTTAGTCTGTAGGGAAGAAAAGGGAGATCATATTCACATGCTAATAAAGTCAAAACCTAAAGGAATAAAGAAAGAACATTTAGATTTATAACATCTCATCTGAAATTAAGTTGTACAGTTGTGATAGCTTGGAATCCCTTGGTTAGATATGGGATTCCACACTAGCAGCTGAAACTGAAAAGAACAAACAACATAGAACAAATGTAGAGACCCCAAATTCATATTTTAAACCTAGAATAAAAGAGAAAGAATCAGGGCAAGGTCTTTCCTTCCTGATTCAATTCACTTTCTTAATGCCCTAGATGTACTGTGATCTCAGTCCTCTGCATACAGCAAGAAAGAAAAAAATAACTGATTCTTTTCCAGTTCAACTGCCAGTTTAAAAAGGCCTCTAATATCATGTGGTTAAAATATTCAGAAAAGCCTTCCTACCAGAAGAAATTTAGAAAAAAAAAATATTTTCGGAGGAGAAAAGTTGAAAAGAGAGGAATTCTACTCATTGTTATAAAATGTTTAATGGAGAAGATTAAACTTTAATTTGATCTTTAACAAAGAAAATTTACAACAAGAGAGAATGAGGAGGAAAAGATTCCAGGCATGAGGCAAAGATAGACCAATTCTTGGAGGAAGAAGAATAAAAAAGGACAAAATTGTATTGTTCTTATGTTAGGCAGATTTTACATATTAGAGTAATGTGTATAAGACTCATAAAGTAGGTTAGAGAAAAAAATTGAAGTCTTCAAATGTGGGCTAATTAATTCATATTTTACCTAATGAGAATATAAAATGAAATTTCTAAAACAGAGAAGTGGTATGGAAAGATCTCTGTATTAGAAATATTATTTCATTACATCTCACGAAGATGCAAAGGAAACCTATGATATTTGAAGGAATTAAGGGAGGAGGAGGAACATTGTGTGAATTTTACTCTCATCAGATTTGGCTCAAAGAGAAAATATTAGCCATATTTGGTTTACAGAGAAACTTCTCTCACTTCATTAAAAAGTGGGAGAGGAAAAGTAAAAAGAAAAGGGGGAGGCTAAATAGAAGGGAATACAGAAAGAGTAAGGGAAAGGTATAAGAAAAGGGGAGGGACTCTAAGAGGGAGGGAGGGAATCTAAAGAGGGAGGGCTACATGAAGCAAGTAGTGCTCATAAATTTAATACTGGAGAGGTAGGTAAGGGAGAAAGGAAGAGAAAAATATAATCAGGGGATAACAAGATGGCAGGAAATACAGAATTAGTAGTTTTAACTGTATATGTGAATGGGATAAATTTCCCCATAAAGCAGAGGTGGATAGCAGACTGGATCAAAAGCCAGAATCCTACAATATGTTGTTTACAAAAATCACATTTAAAACAGGGTGATACATACAGAGTAAAAGTAAAAGACTGGAGCAGAATCTATTATGCTTCAGGTGAAGTTAAAAAAAAAATAAACAGGGGTAGCCATCCTTAGATCAAGCAAAAGCAAAAATTAAAATAATTAAAAGAGATAAGGAAGGAAATATATATCTTGCTAAAGGGTAGCATAGATAATGAAGCAATATCAAAAATAAACATATATGCACCAAATGGTATAGCATCTAAATTCTTAAAGTAGAAGTTAAGTTGCAAGAAGAAATAGACAGCAAAACTATAATAGTGGGAGATCTCAATCTTGCACTCTCAGAAATAGATAAAACAAACTTCAAAATATATAAGAAAGAAGTTAATGAGGTAAATGTAATATTAGAAAAGATAGATATTTTGAACTTTGGAGAAAACTGAATGGACACAGAAAGGAGTATACTTTCTCCCCAGCAGGTTATGGAAGCTATACAAACATTGATGATATATTAGGACATAAAGCCTCAAAACTAAATGCAGGAAGGCAGAAATTGTAAATGAATTCTTTTCAGATCACGGTGCAATAAAAACTACATTCAACAAAAAATCAGGGGAAAATAGACCAAAAGGTAGTTGGAAAATAAATAATTTCATCTTCAAGAATGAAAGGGTGAAACAGCAAATCATAGACACAATTAATAATTTCACCCAAGAGAATGACAATAATGAGACGACCTATCAAAATTTGTGGGATGCAGCCAAAACAGTAATAAAGGAAAATTTTATATCTCTAGAGGCTTACTTGCATTAAAATAGAGAAAGAGAATATCAATGAATTGGATTTGCAACTTAAAAAGCTAGAAAAAGAGCAAATTAAAACCCCCCAATCAAATACTAAACTTGTAATTCTAAAAATTAAAAGGAGAAATTAATAAAATTGAAAGAAAAAGAGCTATTGAATTAATGAATAAAATTAAAAGTTGGTTTTATGAAAAAAAAAAACTTTTGGCAAATTTCATTAGAAAAAGGAAGGAGAAAAAACGTAAAATTGGTACTCTTAAAAATTAAAGGGGGAAAATGCTCTACTAATGAAGAAGAAATTAGAGCAATAATTAGAAGTTACTTTGCCCAAATTTATGCCAATATATTTGATAACCTATGTGATATAGATGACTACCTCCAAAAATATAGGCTGCCCAGATTAACAGAAGAGGACATACATTGCTGAAATAGTCCCATTTTAGAAAAAATAAATAGAATAAGCTATTAATCAACTCCATAAGAAAAAATTCCCAGGACCACACAGAATTACATGTGAATTCTACCAAACATTTATAGAACAAGTAACTCCAATTCTATATAAACTATTTGAAAAAATAGGGGGTGAAGGATTCCTACCAAATTCCTTTTATGACATAGACATGGTACTGATACCTAAACCAGGTATGTTGAAAAGAGAGAAAGGAAATTATAGACCAATGTCCCTAATGAATATTGATGATAAAATCTTAAATAAGATATGAGGAAAAAAACTACAGAAAATCATTCCCAGGATAATAGACTATGATCAAGTAGGCTTTATACCAGGAATGCAGGGCTGGTTCAATATTAGGAAAACTATCAGTATAATTGGCCATATTAATAACCAAATTAACAAAAACTATATGATCATCTAAATAGATGAAAAAAAAGCATTTGATAAAATCCAACATCCATTCCCATTAAAAACACTAGAGAGTATAGGAATAAATGGACTTTTCCTTAAAATAATCAGTAGCATCTGTTTAAAACCATCATATGTAATGGTGACAAACTGGAACCATTCCCAATAAAATCAGGAGTGCAAAAAGGTTGCCTATTATCATCATTATTCTTCAATATTGTATTAGAAACACTAGCTTTAGCAATAAGAGATGAAAAAGAGATTAAAGGTATTAGAGCAGGTAAAGGAAACCAAACAATCACTCTTTGCTGATGAAATGATGGTAGGCTGAGAGAACCCCAGAGATTCTATTAAAAAGTTATTAGAAATGATCCACAACTTTAGCAAAGTTACAGGATACAAAATAAACCCACATAAGTCATCAGCATTCTTATATATCACTAACAAAATCCAACAGTCAGAGTTATGAAGAGAAATTCCACTTAAAGTAACTACTGATAGTATAAAATACTTAGGAATCTATCTGCCAAGGGAAAATCAGAAACTTTATGAGCAAAACTACAAAACACTTTCCACACAAATTAAATCTGATCTAACCAATGGGAAAAAATATTAAATGCTCCTGGATAGGGAAAGCAAATATAATAAAGATGACACTATTACCTAATCTATTTATTTAGCACTATACTAATCAGATGTCCAAAAAACTATTTTAATGACCTAGAAAAAATAACAACAAAGTTCATATGGAAAAACAAAAGATCAAGAATTTCAAGGGAATTAATGAAAAAAAAAATCAAATGAAGGTGACCTCGCTATACCAGAACTAAAATTATATTATAAGAACAGCAGTCACCAAAACCATTTGGTATTGGCTAATAGAGTAGTTGATCAGTGGAATAGGTTAGGTTCAAAGGACAAAACAGTCAATAACTTTAATACTCTATTGTTTGACAAACCCAAAGACCCCAACTTTTAGGATAAGAACTCACTGTTTGACAAAAATTGTTGCGTAAATTGGAAACTAGTGTGGCAGAAACTAGGCATTGATCCACACTTAACATTGTACTCCAAGATAAGATCAAAATGGGTTCATGACCTAGACATAAAGAATGAGATTATAAATAAATTAGAGGAACACAGGATGGTTTACCTCTCAGACCTATGTAAGAGGAAGGAATTTATGACCAAAGAAGAACTAGAGATCATTACTGATCACAAAATAGAAAATTTTGATTATATAAAATTGAAAAGTTTTTGTACAAACAAAACTAATACAGACAAGATTAGAAGGGAAGCAATAAATTGGGAAAACATTTTTACAGTCAAAGTTTCTGATAAAGGCTTCATTTCCAAAATATATAGAGAATAGACCCTAATTTATAAGAAATCAAGCCGTTCTCCAATTCATAAATGGTCAAAGAATATGAACAGACAATTCTCAGACAAAGAAGTTGAAACTATTTCTAGCCATATGAAAAGATGCTTCAAGTCATTATTAATCAGAGAAATGCAAATTAAGACAACTCTGAGATACCACTACACACCTCTCAGACTGGCTAGAATTACAAGGAAAGATAATGCAGAATTTTGGAGGGGATGTTGGAAAACAGGGACATTAATACATTGTTGGTGGAATTGTGAATACATCCAACCATTCTGGAGAGCAATTTCCAACAGTGCTTGAAAAGTGATCAAACTGTGCATATCCTTTGACCCAGCATTGTTATTACTGGGCTTACATCCCAAAGAGATCTTAAAGAAGGGAGAGGGACCTGTATGTTCAAGAATGTTTGTAGTAGCCCCTCTTTGTAGTGGCCAGAAACTGGAAACTGAGTGGATGCCCATCAATTGAAGAATGGCTGAAAAAATTGTAGTATATGAATGTTATGGAATATTATTGTTTGGTAAGAAATGACCAACAGAATGATTTCAGAAAGGCCTGGAGAGACTTACACAAACTGATGCTAAGTGAAACAAGCAGAGCCAGGAGATCATTATATACTTCAACAACAATACTATATGATGATCAATTCTGATGGACCTGGCCATCTTCAGCAATGAAATGAACCAAATTACTTCCAATGGAGCAGTAATGAACTGAACCAGCTATACCCAGCAAAAGACCTCTGGGAGATGACTAAGAATCATTACATTGAATTCCCAATCCTATATTTTTGCCTGCCTGCATTTTAGATTTCCTTTGCAGGCTAACTGATCAATATTTCAGATTAATTCTTTTTGTACAGCAAAATAATGGTTTGGACATGTATACTTATTGTGTATTTAATTTGTACTTTAACATATTTAACATGTATTGGTCATCCTGCCATCTAGGGGAGGGGGTGGGGGGAAGGAGGGGAAAAATTGGAACAAATGGTTTGGCAATTGTCAATGCTGTAAAATTACCAATTACCCATGCATATAACTTGGAAATAAAAAGCTATTAATTTATTTTAAAAGGTAGAAAAGGAAATTTAAAAACCTCAATCAAATACTAAACTTGTAGTTCTAAAAATTAAAAAGATGAAATTAATAAAATTAAAAGTAAAAAAAAAACTATTAAATTAATAAATAAAACTAAGAGTTGCTTTTATGAAAAAAATAGATAAAATTTTGGCAAATTTGATTAGACAAAGGAAAGAGGAAAAGTAAAATTGGTAGTCATAAAAATTAAAGGGGGAAAATGCTCTACTAATGAAGAGATAATTAGAGCAATAATTAGAAGTTACTTTGCCCAACTTTATGCCAATAAATTTGATAACCTATGTGAAATGCATGAATATCTTCAAAATATAAGCTGCCCAGATTAACAGAAGAGGAAATAAATTGCTTAAATAGTTCAATTTTAGAAAAAGAAATAGAAAAATCTATTAATTAACTCCCTAAGGAAAAATCCCCAGGACCACACAGATTTATATGTGAATTCTACCAAACATTTATAGAACAATTAACTCCAATGCTATATAAACTATTTTTTAAAATAGGGAATGAAGGACTCCTACCAAATTTCTTTTATGACACAGACATGGTACTGATATCTAAACCACATAGGATGAAAATAGAGAAATAAAATTATAGATCAATTTCCCTAATGAATATTGATGCTAAAATCTTAAATAAGATATTAGCAAAAAAATAATTACAGAAAATCATCCGCGGGATAATACACCATGATTAAGTAGAATTTACACCACGAATGCAGGGCTGGTTCAATATTAGGAAAATTATTATCATAATTGGCTATATTAATAACCAAATTAACAAAAAAACATATGATCGTTTCAATAGATGCAGAAAAAGCATGTGATAAAATCCAACATCCATTCCCATTAAAAACACTAGAGAATATAGGAATAAATGGACTTTTCCTTAAAATAGTCAGTTGCATTTATTTATAACCATCAGTAAGCATCATATGTAATGGGGATAAATTGGAACCAGTCCCAATAAGATCAGGAGTGAAAAAAAGGTTTCCCTCTATAAACCATTACTATTCAGTATTGTATTAGAAACGCCAGCTTGGCAATAAGAAACAAAAAAGAGATTAAAGGAATTAGAGTAATGAGGAAACCAAATTATCACTCTTTGCAGATGATATGGTGGTATATATAAAAACCCCAGAAATTCTACTAAAAAGCTATCAGAAATAATCCACAACTTTAGCAAAGTTGCAGCATACAACATATGTTCTCATAAATTATCAGCATTTTTATACATCACTAACAAAATCCAACAGCAAGCAAGCAATACAAAGACAGATTCCCTTTAAAATAATTGTTGATAGTATAAAATATTTCTTGGAAAGGTCAAGCAAATATAACAAAGATGACAATACTACCTAAACTATTCTATTTATTTAGTTCTATACCAATCACAGGCCCAAAAAATATTTTAATGACCTAGAAAAAAATAACAAAATTCATCTGGAAGACCAACTGACAATTCTTTCAAGGTAAGTAATGGAAAAAAAAAATCAAATGAAGCTGGCCCAGCTGTACCAGATGTAAAACTATATTATAAAGCAGTGGTCACCAAAACCATTTGGTATTGGCTAAGAAAGAGACTAGTTGATCAGGGGAATAGGTTAGGTTCACAGGACAAAATACTCAATAACTATAACAATCTAATATTTGATAAACCCAATGACACCAGCTTTTGGAAGAAGAATTCACTGTTTGACAAAAACTGCTGGGTAAATTGGAAATTAGTATGGCAGAAACTAGGTATTGACCCACACTTAAAACAATATAGCAAGATAAGGTCAAAATGGATTTATTATCTAGGCACAAAGAATGAGATTATAAATAATTTAGAAGAACATAGAATAGTTTACCTCTCAGACCTGTGGAGGAGGAAGGGATTTGTAACCAAAGGAGAACTAGAAATCATTATTGATCACAAAATTAAAAAAAAAAAGATTACATCTAGTTAAAGCGTTTTTGTATAAACAAAACTAATGCAGACAAGATTAGAAGGGAAGCCCTTCTTTTTTCTTTTTTCTTTTTAGCTTTTTATTTACAAAACATATGCATGGGTAATTTTTCAGCATTGAGCCTTGCAAAACTGTTCCAACTTTTCCCCTCCTTGCCTCTTCCCCCTCCTCTAGATGGTAGGTAGACTAGTATGTAATGGGCTGAGGCTTGAGTTGATGCACTGAGGTACCAAGCACATGAGGCTAAATAATAATTGGACCATACTCCATTAATATATATGCTTGGAGAAAGAATGGCCACTGCCCACTCTTTGTGTAAGGCTTGATGTGTTGTATAGGAAATGACGTTTTTGGGTGGGTGGAGGCAAGGGGGTGGAAAGGGAAGTGGAAGGAGAGACTGCTAGCTGGCTTCCTGCCGCAGCTGCCCATATTGCTATCACAATCCTACTTGCCCATATTGCTATCGCAATCCCCCCTCACCTCTACTGAGAATAAAGATTGAAGATTTTTCCCTTAACCTAAATTCCTGACTCCGGCTGATTTTAAATACACGATCATCACACTAATACATGTGAAATATGTTACAGTATATGTTAAATACAATATATATATATATATACATATTTATATAGTTATCTTACTGCACACACAAAAAAATCTGATTTAGAAATAAGGTAAAAATAACCTGAGATGGTAAACGAGAGAGAAAGAGAGAGAGAGAGAGAGAGAGAGAGAGAGAGAGAGAGAGAGAGAGAGAATTGACTCTAATTTATAAGAAATCAAGCTCTTCTCCAATTAATAAATTGTCAAAGGATATAAGCAGAAAATTTTCAGATGAAGAAATTGAAACTATTTCTAGCCACAAGAAAAGATGCTCCAAATTATTATTCATCAGAAAAATGCAAATTAAGACAACTCTAACATACCACTACACACCTCTCAGATTGGCTAGGATGATAGGAAAAGGTAATGATGAATGTTAGAGGGACACTGATACATTGTTGGTTGAACTGTGAATGCATCCAATTAGCATGGATAGCAATTTGGAACTATGCTCAAAAAGTTATCAAACTAGGCATACCCATTGATCCAGCAGTGTTACTACTGGGCTTATATCCCAAAGGGATCTTAAAGAAGGGAAGGGGACCCATATGTGCAAAAATGTTTGTGGCAGCCTTTTTTATAGTGACTAGAAACTGGAAATCGATTGGATGCCCATCAATTGGAGAATGGCTGAATAAATTGTAGTATATGAATGTTATGGAATTTTATTGTTCTGTAAGAAATGACCAGCAGGATGATTTTGGAAAGGTCTGGAGAGACTTAGATAAACTCATGCTAAGTAAAATGAGTAGATCATTATATACTTCAACAACAATACTATGTGATGATCAATTCTGATGGACATGGCTCTCTTCAACAATGAGATGAACCAAATACGTTCCAATTGTTCAGTAATGAAGAGAACCAGCTACACCCATCAAAAGAACTATGGGAAATGATATGGATCACAACATAGCAATTCTACTCTTTCTATTATTGCCTACTTCCATTTTTGTTTTCCATCTCAGGTTATTTTTACCTTATTTCTAAATCAGATTTTTTTTTTTGTGCTGCAATGATAACTGTATAAATATGTATATATATTGTATTTAACATATACTTTAACATATTTAACATGTATTAGTCTATCTACCATCTAGAGATAGACTGGAAGGGGGAAGACTAGAGGAGTGGGAACAGTTTTGCAAGGCTCAATGCTAAAAAATTATCCAGGCATATGTTTTGTAAATAAAAAGCTAAAAAAAAGAAAAAAAGAAAAAAAAAATAAATGTTATTTTAGCAGAGGCAGAATACAAAAGATTGTTTTGCACAGGATACAAAAGAGCATTGAGTCAAGAAGGTGGAGAGCAGATCTGACTTTCTGTAACCTCTTCTGATCTTCTCTCAAACCATTAGCAGTTTAATCCTCTAAACTTGTTTTGAAGTCAAAGAATCCACAAATATTTGGAGTACAATACATTCCCAGAAGAAGATACCTTTGAAAAAAATTCAGAACAGGTCTTTTTCAAATAGGTAGGGGCGAATCTGCTGAGCCCTGACCACAGCACATGGAGACCAGGGCAAGGAGCTAGAGTGGAGAGACAGAGCATTGTGGCTTCCATGTACTTGAGAATCTTCTCTAGGCCTCTTAGGCTACTTTGTCCTGGTTGCAGTAGGTGGTTTGGCAAATTTACTATAAAAAACAAACTGTAAACCACCGAGCCCTGTGAGAACACCAGACCTAACTGCCATTACTCACCAATGGAAAACTGTGGTGAGCTTTTTCTTCTCAAAACGCAGCCAGGTGATAAAAGTTCAGATCTTTTATTATCCCAATATAGCCCGGTTAGCTTAGAGGCCTATCTCTCTGCTTGGTTCCAAGAGCTCTCTCCGAATGTCACCAAATCCAAAGGTCTGGTCCTTCAGCCTCTGCCTCTGCTTTCTTCAGCCTCCAGCCAGCTCCAACTCTTCATGTCATTCCTCTGAAATCTCGACTTGTAGCGTCTTCACTCTCAAGAACTCTCCGACTGGCCCATTGGCCTATTTATGCTCCTTCCAGAGAGAGGGATTATGGGTAGTTCTACTTAGTACCTTGTTTCAGGTTCTGCCCAAAACATCTTCTTGTAAGATTAGATCAACTCTAATTACTTAGCAGTTAGTAAGGATTCCAACATCTCCCCCTTTCTTTTGTTTTAAAACATAGGAGGTTTCTGAGGGGGTACACATAAATCCATCAATATGGGCCAGAAATTTGTAACAGATATACATGGTATACATAAATCCATCAATATGGGAGGCATTATACATAATTTACATAAGTACATAGCAATATAACACAGGCTAGTAGTAATGTAACAACATGAATCAACCTAAAAATTTACACATGTCCATAAGTCCTAGAAACAGTCCAATAGGATTCCATTGTCCATTAGTTCATGTGCCAGGAATCCAATAGTTCCTGTAAGCCCTGAAGTACTGCAAAAGTCTCATCAACAATTTTTCATCTCAGGGAACCCAATGATTCTTGCTGGTTTTTCAAGAAGTAAAACAGTTTCATCTTGTGTTAGGAAATCCAATGATTCCTGAAGCTTTTAAAAGTCTTTTTAACAGTTTCATAGTCAGCCATCTGATTCTTTCTCCATCTGTGGAAATATAAGCAGATCCTCTTCCCCAAGCAGTTAATCTAATTCCCTTCTATTTACCAAATTTGGGATTTCTCCTCATCATCTGGTAATTACATTGGAGTTGTTTGCATTGGATATTGTCTTGTTGTCTTAAAAGGCCTGTATTCTTCCCAACTGTAATCCTGATTGCTTTTCTGTTGGTTGATGACATCAGAGTTCTGAATTTCTAAAGTCTCTCTGGGTGTAACCTCAGCTGCTATCATGCCCCACCTGTCCTTTGATTGATACTTTAGAGCTGGGCCCTGCCTCTCATTCCTCTGGGTCAATATACATTTAGAGGCCCAGTGAAAGCCTCGGTTACATTTTGGACATGGGGTTTTGGGTTTTCTCTCACCCTGTCTTCTCACTCTATCTCCATATCTACAATGAGCTCTCAAATGTCCAATTTTTCCGCACTGAAAACATCGACGAGTTTCTCTAGAATTCCTCTGCCAAGAAGGACCTTGTCTTTCCATGTTCATCATAGTCTGGGCATAATAAGCATTTGTGCCCACTGTGGCACAGCGTCTTATGATTTCTTCTAAAGGAGCATCTTTGTCTAGCCCCCATATAATTCTTTTGCAAACCTCATTGGCATTTTCCTTAGCCAAATGTTTAGTCATTATTTCTGTTGCTGCATTGTCTCCAATGGTTCTTATTACAGCTGTTTGTAAACGTCCCACAAACTCTGCAAAAGGTTCATTGGGACCTTGCTCTATTTTTGTGAAAACATTATTTCCATCTTTCTGTCCAGGGAGAGAATTCCAAGCTTTTATTGCAGCCTTAGAAATATGCTCATAGACTGTTATGGGATAATAAATCTGTTCTGAACTCTCTGCATACTGACCTTCACCAGCTAGTTGGTCAAAAGTGATTTGTACAACAGCTCCTTTTTGCCTATTGCGTTGGGCTTGAATCCTACATAATTCATGAAACTCCGAAAGCCACAATAAATTTTGTCCCGGTTCTAGACAAGTTTTCGTTATGGATTTCCAGTCATTCGGGGTTAGGATTTCATTAGACAAATTATCCAGTAACATCTTCACGTAAGATGATGTAGCCCCATAAAGAGTGCAACCCTTTTTCAAATCTTTAATTTTTCCCAAATTAAAAGCAGTGTATTTTCTCTCTTTTTGACCTGAGGAGTTGAGCTCTTCAATCACAGGATATGCATTTATAAAATCAGATATATCTTCTCCTTCATTTTTTGCCTTAATTAATGCTTTTTCTAATCTTGTTAAATTCTGCTTTACAGGAAAAGCTGACTGTGTTTCTGTCTCTCTCCCTCCCCCTTGTTCCACCCATGAAGGGTTAATTACGGAGGGAGGGTCATGAGATGTGGAATCACCTAATTCCTCCTGCTGTGAAGTATCATACTCAGAATTGTAATTAACTCCATTCTCATCTGATTCGTCCTCCTTTTCACCTAGTAAAGTTGGCATTTCTTCCTCCTGTACTTTCCTTTTCATCATTCTATCACTTAAATAACTTCTTATAGCCAATTGTATTACATTATATGTATTAATTATTGCGTTAGGCCCATTTTTGTCATAGAATTGACAAAGATCCTCTCCAACCAATTTCCATTCATTTAGATCTAATTCCTTATCAAGAGAGAAACAAGGACATATGTCCTTTACAGTTTGTAAAAATTCAGTGATTTGCTGTAAACTTATAATTAAACCTTGGCTTTCCATAACTTTGACAATGCTCTCTAAACATTTTCCTTGAACAGAAACAGGCTGTTTTCTAAATATCTGTCCCATGTTAGCTGAAATTCTACTTTAACTCTTCTAACAAAATTTCTTTGTTGTACTCACCCTAATTTCTGGGTTGAAGAGTCTTTTCCACTGGATCAGGATCAGAGGCTTTTCCACTTGAATCAGGATCGGAGCTTTTCCACTTGAATCAGGATCGGAGCTTTTCCACTGAAATCCACTGAGGGGTCTGTTTGTCCCACGTTCAGGGCGCCAAAATGTGGTGAGCTTTTTCTTCTCAAAACGCAGCCAGGTGATAAAAGTTCAGATCTTTTATTATCCCAATATAGCCCGGTTAGCTTAGAGGCCTATCTCTCTGCTTGGTTCCAAGAGCTCTCTCCGAATGTCACCAAATCCAAAGGTCTGGTCCTTCAGCCTCTGCCTCTGCTTTCTTCAGCCTCCAGCCAGCTCCAACTCTTCATGTCATTCCGCTGAAATCTCGACTTGTAGCGTCTTCACTCTCAAGAACTCTCCGACTGGCCCATTGGCCTATTTATGCTCCTTCCAGAGAGAGGGATTATGGGTAGTTCTACTTAGTACCTTGTTTCAGGTTCTGCCCAAAACATCTTCTTGTAAGATTAGATCAACTCTAACTAGTTAGCAGTTAGTAAGGATTCCAACAGAAAACAATCAGCAGAACTGCCCCACGGCAAATTAAACCAGCTCTAATTCCTATGCATTGAACAGCCCTCAAGCCTTAAAAAAATGAATAAATAACCAAAAAGAACTCTCACCACAAACAGATTTTATGGAGAGAGAAAAGAACAGATTTCAAATCCTGTGGTTCCTAAAGGCAAAGAAACTCTAGATGAAGCCCAAAGGGAGAAATGAGCTTGTCCCCATTTCATAAGGCTTTCTTTGAAAATTGCATAATGGATCTTAAAAGAGAGTTTAAAAATGGGGAAATCAAATGGAACCTTTGCAAGAAAGAATGAAAAAAATATATATATAATGTCTACAAAAGAGATGTGGAAAAGACACTGATTCACTGAAATACAAAATTTGTGAAATGGAAAAAGAATGAAAGGAACAAAAAAATTCAATTGCTAATTACAAAATGAGCTAAAAAAGGTAACTGAAGAAAATAATACACTAAAATTGGAAATGAAAAAAATAGAGGTTAATAATTTAATAATACTTCAAGAATCAGTCAAACAAAAATTTTAAAAATAAAAAAAAAGAAGAAAATATGAAATATCTCCTAGGAAAAACAACTGACTTGGAAAATAGATCTAGGAGAGACAATTTAAGGATTATTGAGCTTCCTGAAAGCCGTGATGAAAAAAAAAATAATCTAGACATTATCCTACAAGAATTCATAAAAGAAAACTGCCTTGATACTTTAGCACTAGAAGGTAAAATAGCCATTGAAAGAATCTAGGAATCACCAAATAATATTATGGCTAAATTTCAGAACTATCATTCCAAGGAAAAGACATTGAAAGTAGCCAGAAAGAAACAATTTAAATACTCAAAAACCACAATTAGAATTAGCTTAGGATAGGATCTAGAAGCTTCCAACTTAAATAATTGAAGGGCCTGGAATCTGCTATTCCAAATGGTAAAGGAACTTAGATTATAGCCAAGAACAAACTATCCAGCTAAAATACATATTATCTTTTAGGAAGAAGATGGACATTAAAGGATATAGGTGAATTTCACCTATTTTTAATGAAAAGACCAAAATTGAACAAAAAATTTGATCTCCAAACACAGAACTCAAGAGAAGCATAAACAAGATAAAAAAGAAAAGAACTCTTGAGAACTATATTTCTGTTATGGGTATATTTAGAGAATGCAGGTAAAATTTGATTTTATTATGAATAATATGAAAAATAAACTAAAGATGTAAAGGGGATCATACTGGGGAAAAAAGGAAAAAGGAGGTAAAATAAGGGAAACTACATCTCATGAAGAGACAAATAATTGAGGGAAAAGGGAAGGGGATGAGTATTGTGTGAATCTTACTCTCATCAGTTTTGACCATAAGAGAGAATATGAGACATACTCAATTTCATTGAGAAACTTGTCTCATATTTCAGGGATGTGGGAGGGAATGGGGAAAACAGAAATATTATGGGAAAGTTTTAAAAAGGGGGAGGGTCTCTAAAGGGAAACAACTGTTTGGGGGAGGTGGTCATCAGAAATAAAATACTGGGGAGGAAAGAAAAGGGAAAGGAAAGAGAAAAGCATAACTTAGAGTTAATTGTGAATGTAAATGGGATGATTTCCCCCATAAAACAGAATTAGATAGTAGACTGCATTAAAAGCCAGAATCTTACAACATGTTGTTTACAAGAAACACATTTAAAGCAGAGTAATACACATAGAGTTAAGTAAAGGGCTGGAGCAGAATCTATTAGGCTTAAGGTGAGGGAAAAAAAAAAAAAAAACAAAACAGGGGTAGCAATCCTAATCTCAGATCAGGTAAAAGCAAAGATAGGTTTAATTAAAAGAATTAAGGAAGAAAACTATATCTGACTAAAGAGTACCACAGATAATGAAGCAATATCAATACTAAATATATATGCACCAAATAGTATAGAATGGAAATTCCTAAAGAATAAGTTAGGAGAGATGCAAGAAGTAAGAGACAGCAAAACTATACTAGTGGGGGATCTCAGCCTTGCTCTCTTAAAACTAGATAAATCAAACCACAACATAAATTTAAAAAGTAGTTAAGGAGGCAGCAAAATGTTAGAAAAGTCTACTTTTAGGTATGATAGATCTTTGGAGAAAATTGACTGGAGACAGAAAGGACTTTTCTTTTTTCTCAGTTGTTTATGGAACTTATACAAAAATTGACCATGTGTTAGGGCAAAAAACCCTCAAAACCAAATGCAGAAAGGCAGAAATAATAAATGTATTTTTTTCTGACCATAATACTATAAAAATCACATGCAATAGAAAGCCAGAAGAAAATTGACCAAAAATTAATTGGAAATTAAATAATCTAATCCTAAAGAATGAATGGATGAAACAGCAAAACATAGACACAATCAATAATTTCAGCCAAGAGAATGACAATAATTAGACAACATACCAAAATTTGTGGGATATAGCCAAAGTGGTAATAAGGGGAAATGCTATATTGCAAAGGGCTGAAACTTTTAAAAAGTGTGCTTGAATCACACAACCCAGCTCATAAGGCTAATTATCTATTTAACTATGACTCTATTAGCATATGTTTGGAAAAATGACCCTTTTCTGTGGTGTTCTTTTTCTTCTTTAAAATGATAATATAAGATGAATGGTTCTTTCTGGGGGAGAGAAGGTTTCTCGGGGAGGTTTTCTGGAGGCAACCTTAGTATCAATTCAGATCAATAATTACCCCAAAGGGCAGCCAACTGGTAAAAATACAAATGTTTATTTCTCCTTCCAAGTCTTGTCTCTTTCTTTGGGCCTGGATAGCTAGATTCTTAGAGGCCTATCTCTCTGCTCGGTTCCAAGAGAACTTGTGCAGAAGCCCAGCCACCACAGAGAGCCTTCTCAATCTTCTGCTCAACTCTTGACTCATAGCTTCTTCCTCTCAAAACCCTCTTCTCCATGTAATTTGGCTGAATTCTCTCTGAGAGCTTCTGTCTGTATCTTATATATGAGAGAGAGGAATTGTGGGATACGAGAGAGAGGGGTTATGGGTTTTCTCCCATAGTGCTCTCTGGCCCTAAGGGCTTTAAGGGAGGTGTGAATTCACAAAGTTACACAGTTAACTTTGTGAATCTCCCATACTTGTGAACTCCGATGAGTAAAGATGTGAACACAAGCATTGTATCAATTAGTTCTACTTAGTACCTTGTTTCAGGTTCTGGACCAAAACATCTTCTTGTAAGATCAGATCAATAATCTATCAACTCTAATGAGTTAGCAGTTTGTAAAGATTCCAACACTTCTCACCCTTGGTGCCTACTCAGTGTTTGGTATATACAGATAATCGTCAGCAAGGATTAGAGGGTGGAATGAAACAAGCCAGACTTTACTTGGCCACAGGACAAAGAGGAGAAAGGTGTGAAAATTCTGGACTCTAGAATCGAGGAGCAATCCTTGATAAAACTCCTGGCATTTTAGTCCATCTCCTTTACTTCTTCCTCTACAGACAAAGGATTTTTGTTTATCCTGACTCTGGTTAATCCTGAGGCCTCTATGAAGTTAGCCCAGACTTAATATTATATATCTAGATACTTACTTGCATAAAATAGAGAAAGAGAAGATCAGTGAATTAGGCTTACAACTATAAAAGGTAGGAAAAAAATTAAAACACCCCCATCAAATACCAAAATTGAAATTCTGAAAATAAAAAGGGAGATTAAAAATTGAAAATAAGAAAACTATTGAGCTAAAAAATAAATCTCAAAGTTTGTTTTATGACAAAAACTAACAAAATAAATTAACCTTTATTTGATTTGATTAGAAAAATAAAAGAAGAAAATCAAATTGTTAATATCAAAAGTGAAAAGGGAGAACTTTCCACCAAATGAAGAGGAAATTAGAGCAATAATTAGGAGTTATTTTGCCCAATTATACGCCAATAAATTTGATAATCTAAATGAAATGGAGGAATATCTACAAAAATATACATTGCCCAGGTTAGCAGAAGAGGAAATAAATTATTTAAATAATCCTATTTTAGAAAAAGAACTAGGATAATCTATTAATCAACTCCTTAAGAAAAAATCTCCAGGACTAGATGGATTTACATGTGAATTCTACCAAACATTCAAAGAATAACTACTTCCAATACTATATAAACTATTTTTAATTTTTTTTTTTAAATAGGGAAAGAAGGAGTCCTGCCAAAAATTTTTTATGGCATAGATAAGGTATTGATACCTAACAAAGATAGTAGGACTCCTTCTTTCCCTATTTTTTAAATACTTTCAATAATTGATGTTTGCATCAATATATATTAGGGAGATTGATCTAAAGTTTTTTTTTTTCCTCTATTTCTGTGCCATAACGGAATAATAGACCACAACCAAATAGGATTATACCAAGAATGCAGGGCTGGTATCATATATCATAATTAACTATATCAATAACCAAAATAACAAAAATTATATGATTATTTCAATAGATGTAGAAAAAGCATTTCATAAATTCCAAAATCCATTCCTACTAAAAACATTACAGAGTAGAGGATTAAATGGATTTTTTCTTAAAATGATCAGTAGCATCTATTTAAAACCATCAGCAAGCATCATATGTAATAGCAAGAAACTAGAACTATTCTCAATATGATTAGGAGTTAAACAAGATTGGCCATTATCACCATTACTATTCAAAATTGTATTAGAAATGTTACCTTTGGCAATAAGAGAAGAAAGAGATGAAAGCAATTAGAGTAGGTCATGAGGAAACCAAATTATTGCTCTTTGAAGATGATATGATGGTATACTTAGAAAACCTTAGAGAATCAACTGAAAAACTACTAGAAACAATTCACATTTACAAGATAAATCTACATAAATCATTAGCATTTTTATATATTACCAACAAAGTCCAGCAACAAGAGATGCAAAAGAAATTATATTCAAAATAACTGTCAATATTATAAAATATTTGAGAATCTATCTGCTAAAGGAAAGTCAGAAACTATAGGAATACAAGTACAAAACACTTTCCACACAAATAAAGTTAGACCTAATCAGCTGGAAAAATATCAAATGCTCATAGGTAGGCCAAGTGAATATAATAAAAATGACAATACTACCTAAATTAATCTACTGATTTAGTGCCATACTAATCAAACTTCCAGGAAATTATTTTACAGATCTAGGAAAAAATAGTAACAAAGTTCATCTGGAAGAACAAAAGGTCAAGAATTTCAAGGGAATTAATGGAAAATGCTAATGAGGATGACCTAGCTATGCCAGATCTAAAACTATATTATAAAGCAGTATTCATCAAAACCATTTGGTACTGGCTAAGAATTAGAGTAGTCAATGAGTGGAATAGGTTAAGATCACAGGACAAGATAAGCAATAACTATAGCAATCTAGTGTTTGACAAACTCAAATACCCCAGCTTTTGGGATAAGAACTCACTATTTGACAAAAACTGCTGGGAAAATTAGAATCTAGTGTGGAAGAAATTAGGGCTCAACCCATATTTAACACCACATACCAAGATAAGATCTAAACGGGTTCATGATTTAGACATAAAAAGTAATATAAGTAAATTAGAGGGACATAGGATAGTTTGCCTCTCAGCTCTGTGGAGAAAGGAGTCTATATCCAAAGAAGAACTGGAACACATAATTGAACACCACATAGATAATTTTGATTATATTAAGCTAAAAGGTTTTTGTACAAGCAAAACTAATGCAGACAAGATCAAAAGGGAAACAATAAATTGGAAAATCAGTTTTATATTTAAGTTTTCTGATAAAGACCTCATTTTAAAAATATATATAGAATTGACTCCAATTTATAAGAATCCAAACTGTTCTACAATTGATAAATGTTCAAAGGATATGAACAGACAATTTTCATATGTAGAAATTAAAACTATTTCTAATTGTATGAAAAGATGCTCTAAATCACTATTGATCAGAGAAATCAAATTAAGACATCTCTGTGATACCACAACACATCTCTCAGATTGGCTAAGATGATAGGAAAAGACAAAGATGAATTTTGGAGGGGATGTGGGAAAACTAAGTCACTAATACATTATTGGTGGTGTTGTGAACAGATACAACCATTCTGGAGAGCAATTCTGAACTAAGCTCAAAAAAGTTATTAAATTGTGCAAACCCTTTGACCCAGCAGTATTTCTATTGGGCCTATATCCCAAAGAGATCTTAAAGGATGGAAAATGACCCACATGTCCAAAAATGTTTGTGGCAGTTCTTTTCATTGTGGCAAGAAACTGAAAACTTAGTGGATGCCCATCAGTTGGAGAATGGCTAAATAAGTAGTGTATGTGAATGTTATGGAATATTATTATTTTATAAGAAATGATCAGGAGGATGCTTTTAGGAAGGCCTGGAGAAACTTACATGAACTGATACTAAGTAAAATGAGATCATTGTACATAGCAACATCAATATTATACAATGATTAATTCTGATGAACGCAACGTTCTTATTTAGAACATTAACTTATTAATACAACAATTAATACAATTAATTATTACAATTATTAATACAACAATTAATATAACAATTAATACAATTATCTATACAACACTACTTATTTAGCCATTCTCCAACTGATGGGCATCCACTAAGTTTTCAGTTTCTTGCCACAATGAAAAGAACTGCCACAAACATTTTTGGACATGTGGGTCATTTTCCATCCTTTAAGATCTCTTTGGGATATAGGCCCAATAGAAATACTGCTGGGTCAAAGGGTTTGCACAATTTAATAACTTTTTTGAGCTTAGTTCAGAATTGCTCTCCAGAATGGTTGTATCTGTTCACAACACCACCAATAATGTATTAGTGACTTAGTTTTCCCACATCCCCTCCAAAATTCATCTTTGTCTTTTCCTATCATCTTAGCCAATCTGAGAGATGTGTTGTGGTATCACAGAGATGTCATCAAAACGTTGTTTTTCAACAACGAGATGATTTGTAAAGTTCAGGTTAGCTCCCTGGAGATCTCAGAATCAACCAGAGTCAGAGTAAGCAAAAGTCCTTGGTCTTTAGGGGAAGAAGTGAAGGAGATGGATAAAACTGCCACGAGTTTTGCCAAAGATCCTTCCTTGATTATAGAGTCCAGAATCTCTACAAATTTTCACACTTTTCTCCTCCTCATCCTGAGGACAAGTGAAGTTCTCTTTCCTTTCTTACACCAGCCCCTAATCCTTACCTATAATTCTTAACCCCAAGCATTGAGCTAGCATCAACTGTGAGAAGAAAAATTCCAAACATATGCTAATAGAGTTATTGTCCAATAGGTAATTAGCTTTAAGTGCTTGGTTGTCGGATTCAAGTACACCTTTTAAGAGTTTCAGTCCTTTACAATGATTGATGCCACTTCCAATGATCTTTGATGAAGAGAGCCATCTACACCCAGAGAAAGGACTGTAGGACCTGAATGTGCATTACAATATAACATTTTCATTCTTTTAGTTGTTGTTCACTTGCATTTTGTTTCCTTATTCATTTACTTTCTTTCTTTCTTTCTTTTTTTTTTTTTTGATCTGATTTCTCTTGTGTAGCAAGAGAATTGTATAAATATGCTTACACATTAGATTTAACATGTATTTTAAAATGTTTAACATATTGAATTGCTTGTCATCTAGGGAAGGGAGTGGGAGGAAGGAGGAGAAAATCTGAAACACAAGGCTATGAAAGGGTCAATGTTGCCAAATCATCTGTGCATATGTTTTGAAAATAAAATGTTTTATTAAAAAAAAAAAAAAAGAAAGAAAGAAAGACCAGTTCACAGACAGCTATAGTTTTCTCAAGAACTTTTATTTATAAATAAGTAGCTGTTATGATTATCTATGCTAAAAATTATTTGGCCAGATGTATTTGCTCCCATGTAAAAAGCATTTCCAAATATAAATAGGATGTTTGAAAGGAAAATTTCAGGCTAAGATGCTACTTACCCTAAGCTGAAAGAATTATATATAAAATATCACAATTTTAAAGCATAATGTTTGGTAAACACTATTGGATATAAATAGTTCCCCACAGAGCTATTTCAGAAGACCTAATTTCCTCAATAATGAGGACCAATGAGATAAATGTCAAAGCCAAGAAAACATATTTACAATTCTACAGATTACCAATTGCTTGAATGGCACATTTATTCCTTCTGAACAAAGTAGGTGCAGAAATTACATGAAGTACAATATAGAAACATGCAGCTATGCCCATAGTTTGCTTAATTTTATACTTAGTTTTCCAGTAAGTTTAGTCCTTTTGGACTTCCAAGTTGGGCTAAAACTCATTGAGTATTTTATGTTGCAGTAATTAGTGAAGAAATTACTACCTTGTATTAGGGTATGGGGACTTTTCAATAAAATTGGATACTCTGAAAACATAATACATCAATAGGGGAAAAAAAAAAGCACAGGACTAAACTATGGCTAGAGGGGAAGAAAACAAAAGGTGCCCTATATACTATACAGGGCAAGTTTTTGTTGTTGTTGTTTGTTTGTTTTTTGCTTTTCTTTACTTCCCTAGCATTTAGCATAGTACTTGAGAAACAGTAAGTACTTAATAAATGTCTGTTTACTAATTAATTAACTTTATACATTTGAGTCTCACAACAATCTTGAAAAGTATATACTATGATTATTCCCATTTTCCAGATGAGGAAAGTAAGATTTAAAGAAGCTAATTGATTTGCTTAGTACCACACAGCTAGGATCTAAGTAGAGATTTAATATTGAATTTAATCAATAATGCTTTAGCATGAAGAAGACAGAGTACATGTGAAGACTCAGGTGAACTCTCTCACTATTCCCCTCCAAATAACTTGAAATAATAATAAAATAAAATCAGGGGATTTCTAGGAGACAAGATAACAGAGTAAATAGTAAAATTCAAAAGTTTCTCATATTCATCTACAAAGAGCCATAAAATAGCATCCTCTAAAAAATCCTAGAATAGTGGAACCAGCAAAAAGACAGAGTGAGACAATCTTTGAACCCAAGAACCTTGGACTCTTAGCTAAGAAAGTTTGTATCATAGAACAAAAGGGATACTTCTGAAATGGAAGCAACCCATCTTTTACAACAGTACTAATATGTTGATATGTTTTTCAAGACTGCATACATATTACTTATATCAGATTATTTACCTTCTCAATGAGAAAAGAGGGGAGAAATGGAAGGAAAAAACTTAGAAATCATAATTTTTTTTTTAAGTGTTAAAAAGGTTCTTACATATAATTGGGGAAAATAAAGGTTTAAATACAAAAAAATGAAAAACCCTGAGGGGATAACAAAAAAATGCATACATTACTGAATTTTTGTGGAGTAATGATTTAATCCAACTATTCTGGAGAAAAATCTGGAACTATACCCCTCAAAATTGCAAAACATTACATACCTTTTGATCTAGCAATACCACAACTAATTCTTTATACCAATAAAAAAAAAAAAAAAAAAAAAAAAAAAAAGCAAAGCAAAAGAAACACTAGAGGCAGCTAGGTGGAACAGTGGATGGAACACCAGCCCTGAAGTCAGTAGGACCTGAATCCAAATTTAACCTCAGATACTTAACTCTAGCCCTGGCCAAATCACTTAACTCTGAATGCCTTAACAAAACAAAAAAAACAAAAAAAACAAAAACAAAAAAAAAAACCTAGTGTGTATTGTAAAGGTCTGAGGACAAAGGTCACCTTCAGTGTAATCAGGAGATAAACAAGTTGAAATGCTTTTGCCTTTGGGGAGTTTTCCATTTCCTGATTCTCCTCCCTCAACTCCACCTTCTTGGGCGGGAGGAGAAGGAAGAATAGTAGGGTCAATGATATCAGCATTGTCCATTAATCAATTCCAAGGCCCTATTCCTCTTTTCACAAGGTGGGAATAGGCTTCATGGCCTGAGGCAAAAGAGATTCATGGCATCTTGAGGGCTTCAATTGCTATTGTGCTCAGAAAGTCTTTGAAAATGCAGTGCACTTAGTTTCTAAGCAATCCTATGAGGGTAAGACATCTCAGAGAGAATAGAGTTTTATATTTATAGAACTGCAAAGTTAGTCTCTGGGAACCTAAAACTCTTCTTTGTTCACTTTGTGGATCTTTCACTTCCACACATGGTTGGCTTGATTGCCTTATACTCAGAGAGTATTTATAAAACAGGGTCTATTTATAGAATGATTTGGAAAACTGAGGAATGTGTAGCTATTGTCCCAATTGCTAATATAGATAGACAGTGTGTGATTTGTGACCTAGGAGAAGTAATATCAGATTTATTGACTGACACTCCTGAAGTACAATTCGGTGATAGTTATTCAAACTTTTACTTAAGGCAACAAAATTTAGGGATATTATGGACCGAAGGTCCTTTGCTCATTATCCATATGAATGGCAGACCATTGAAAATGTTGGTAGACACAGATGTAGATAGTACAGCTTTTAGAGATGCCAGCTTGTCTAGTAATTGGCTAAAGTTTACTGCAAACACCTATATGTCTGCCATAAAAAGATCTATAGTAGTTTAAATTAGTGCTACCTCTTTGAGATGGGAATTTATATATAAGACAGAAATCTATATTTATTTTACAGTTGAAAGAGCCCCCATTAATCAGTGGGGAAGAGACATCTTACAAAGTGAAAAAAATCAGACTTCATTAGGTATAGGACAGAAGCAACTTAACCAAGGACATTTACAAACTTCTCTAAGTCCTTGGGATTTCCCTGGATTTGTTAAATTTGGGGAATGGAGAATGTTTATTAATTTGAGAAAAGTAAATGGACAGGTGCAGACAATGGAAGCTCTTCAGCTTGGGTTTTCATCTCCTCAATTGCCTAGGGAATGAATGATTTCTTAGGATTTAGAAGTATTTCAATTCTATTCCTCTAGATAAGGAGAATATGGAGGGATTTATTTTTTTAATGCCCAGCATTAATTTAGCTGATTAATATAATAATTTATTATTATAATAATATAAAGAATTTGAATGAATAGCTTTGCCACAGTGTCAAATGCATATGGCTGCTGACCTTATTCCTGTGAGAAAAGCATCTTCAAAAGTTATGTTGTTACCACCATTAAGAAGAGACAATGCTTTAGACTCACAATGCCAGCTTACTGAAGAAGCTCTAGAGGCTCTAAAAGAGATTTAATTGGCTTTATCTAATATGGCTGAAAGAATAACTCAAAAAATATTGGAAATATCAAATTTTGTTCCAAAAAAAAGCACTCACAGCAATCCTTCATCAAGGAGACAGTTTGATGAAGTGGGTGAACCTCCCAGCACAATCAGATAAAAATTTGATTCCTTAGCCACTGCTTGTGGCTAGAATTTCAATAAAAGCCATTAAGAGAGTAGTACAATTATCTGGAACAAGATATGACAAAATATACACCTCTTATACCAATGCACAAATTGATGTGTGTTGTGAAATTGTAATTCCGGAGAAACTGAGGCAGGAGAGAGATTAGAGAGTTTTTAATATTTTATTAATGGGAGAGTAAGATTGACTGGACAGGACTCTCGTCTCAGATTATCCAGTCAGACAGAGATAAGTATACTGGGACCAAGGAATCCATATTGGTCCCAGGGCTGGAGGACCCAAAGAATCCAGCGTCCAGCATACAGCTGCCAGATGCCATTCTCCAGCAATGAATGGAGGAACAACAACTTCTTAAATACATTTTTGGAGACAAAGAAGAGAAAGGGAGGGAAAGTTTTTTTATCAGGGAGGGGAAGCCATAAAACCTAAAAAGGAAAAATTCAAGAACATAACTATAATATAACATAAGCAGTTTTGAGTTTTAACAGTTTATCAATCAATTGTCCCAGTAACTGTCACAGGGTGGAGCTTTAAAACTCCCAAATAGCATTAACTAACTCTAAGCCCAAAAACTCCAATAACAGATGTCATTAAATTTCGGATAAATCTTAAACAATCATTTATCATATCCTTATAAGTCATACCCAATACATAGAAAAACATCCCAAATTGCATATTGTCCATAACAAACATTTTCAAAAGGACAAAGAAAAAAAAACTATTATGTTCAGAGGCCCTTTAAATAACCTCAGGATGACCCAATACAATCAATTTAAACTTTATACAAAAAACCCAATTCCACATAAAAGAATTCAAGAAGGTTTTTTTAACATAGCAATTAAACTCTTAGAAATACTCGGACCAAAGTATGGATCACATTTATGACCATATCTCTTAACCAAGAAAACCTTTATGAAGAAACAAATATTCAATCAATTAACTTAAAAATAAGCATGTACTTAAAAATCAGTTTGCTGAACTGGCCGTAATCAGATAAGAAAAAAAAACGGCAGGAACATACTCAGGGAGGTGAGGGGCGGAGAAGATTCCATATGGCCATCCTTCCCCAACTCTTGACCCCCTAGAAAAAACTTCCCTCAGGTTCCCCACTCAATTTCCTACATGGGGATCCTTTTCAAGATTTAACCCATCAGTTTCCCAATATCAGGTTTCTTCCCAAATCCACCCATTTCCAACTTTCTCTTTCCCCCTGACTACATACTTAAATAATCTCCTTTCCTTTAAATGTTAGCACCTGCTGTATATTAACTTTCCAAACTTTCAAATCCCTTTCAATCTATTTTTTTCATTTCCCTTTTTTTTTTTTTTAATTTCTTCCTTTCTCCCCCTTTTCTCACAGGCTGCTGCAGTCAGCCAGAGACAGAAGAGAGTGAAAGATTTTTCAAACTTCTTGATATTTTCTAAGCCTGCAACACAGAGGCTGAATCCTTAATCTCTTACAAGCTTATTTTAACTTTTAACACAGACACACACAAACAAACATGGAGCTCCAATTTACTATGCACAGTTGCAACGTTGTTTTCCAACCAACAACATAATAGACAAACCACACAGAACATAGAACATATATGACAGACTACACAGTTACAACATTAAGCAAACATACCATACCCAGAGGGTATTCTCCAGCGTCCCAGAAAATACCCGTCTCAGAATTTTTAAACCCGTCGGCATTTATTCTGAGACCACAGGTTGCTAGCAACAGAACAGACCAGAACCAGAACCAGAACCAGATGGTACCGCAAAAGGTACCCAGACAGACTTACTCTCCCGAATGCCGAATCAAATGCCGAATCGATTTCGTTGTCCACTGTAGGCCAGAATGAGACTGAAGAACTGCTTCCTTTTCCCAAGGAACAGACCCAGGTCCTGATCCCCCCCTCAGGCCTAGGTGGAGACCGAGAGGTCTCTAATCTCTAATCCAGTTCTCAGTTTCTATTATCTCGGCGGGACCTCCAAATTGTAATGCCGGAGAAACTGAGGCAGGAGAGAGATTAGAGAGTTTTTAATATTTTATTAATGGGAGAGTAAGATTGACTGGACAGGACTCTCGTCTCAGATTATCCAGTCAGACAGAGATAAGTATACTGGGACCAAGGAATCCATATTGGTCCCAGGGCTGGAGGACCCAAAGAATCCAGCGTCCAGCATACAGCTGCCAGATGCCATTCTCCAGCAATGAATGGAGGAACAACAACTTCTTAAATACATTTTTGGAGACAAAGAAGAGAAAGGGAGGGAAAGTTTTTTTTATCAGGGAGGGGAAGCCATAAAACCTAAAAATTCCAGAGACAAAGTAAAGATATCATGGGTTGGTCTTGGAATATTCTAAAGGAATATTGTAAATCCATAAAAGAGTCAGGAGAGCTACTCTTTTATCTTGCTAATTTATAACCCAAGAGCGAACAATCCTTAGTTTTACTGGGTCAGAGACAGAACAGTTAAGGTAACTGAGACAGGGAAACTGAGTCAGGACAGTTAAAGAGAACTGTGGCATAACAAAACCATCCCAGAGTGGAAAAATTTATTGGCCACAGATCCAAGCTTCCCACATGATTATGTAAATATAATTTTTAATTCTGCTTATTCAGTAGATGTGGTACAAAGAATTGCCATAGCCCACATAAATGTGTAGTTTTTAATATATATATTATCAGCTCTTTAAAGAACTTTGACAGTATAGTGGACTTTCAAATTCTATCTTTTATCATCAGGCTGCTAGAGCATTACATTTACAAATTGTGATAATTATAGAGGAAGCTAGGAGCATAGCAAAAAGCTGTTCAGCTTGCCTTCTTTTTTACTTTCCTATGCTCCCTCCAGAACAAAACCTTCATGTTTGAGATTTAATGCTTTAAGGCAAGGGAATATCACTCATGTTAAAAAGCAGAGCATCTATGTAACCATGGTTATACATTCTCAATTCTTTATGGCTTCATTCCAACCAGGAGAAGCAGACATTTGATTAGCCATCCTTCTATTGTAGGAAACTCACATGCACTTAAGACAGGTAATGGACTAGCTCATGCATCTTCTGCCTTTAGGTCTTTTTGCATTGAATTTGGCTTTGCCCATTCCATTGGCATCCCTTATAACCCTACTAGCCAAGCCATCATTGGATAGACTATTTATACCCCCAAGATGTTCCCATCCATACAAGAGAAGGGAATTTTGGGATATGCATGAGATGCGGCAATACATACATGTAATTTTTAAATTCTTTGGATTGAACCCCAACAATACACTTCTGGCACATACAGAAGGCACAGCTAACTAACAGGTTGGCTGACAAGGACAAGAGCCCTCTCTCCACAGTGATGCCATCTGGAAGGGCCCAGGTTGGGTCAGGATTTGGGCCCCTGGGTACATTCTTGTCATTTTAGATGCAGGTCCAACAACAGAGGAGTGGATCCCAACCAGAAACATTCAAGTCCTGGGGACTCAAGAAGAGTAAGACCAATCAATAGCCCAGAGGATTGACCAGATGTCAGCAGATCTCCACATGCTGATGGCAGCAATGTCCCTCTTGACCATGATACCAGAGATAGCAGATACAGCTCCAGTGTAGTGGACTGCCTTGGGTGATGTGCGATACAAACAGACTGATAAATGGACAATGGGCTTCTGTGCTTCTCCCATGGCCCCTCACTCTTCATATAGTGGCCTGGGGAAAGACTTTGTCCTGTTTTCCACTTATAGATTATGTCTTTAAATTAGTGAGTAAAACACCAACACGTCCACCTGCCAAAGTTACTGAGGCAGTGTTATAGGACATGATTTTGCTTGTGTATACCTTTCTCTGAGTTTTTCTTTCAAAAGGTGTATACAATTGTAACCATAGAATTGTGACATCCTACCTCATTGATATCCTATCTCATTGATACCCTGATGTAACCAAATGTAACTACAGATTTGTGACATCTACCATGGTGACATCCTATCTCATTGACACCCTACCTCTTTGTCATCCTACTTACTTGAACAAGGCTTTATTGAATGGGTTGAACACTATATAATACATGTTTGGTTTGGGCCATTGTTGAGCCTAGCTCTCACTGTCATACTTTGTTCTATTACATCCTACCTCCTTGAATTTGATACTCTGTGATTTCATTGACCAAGCGAACTATTGCTGATGCTAAAGTTAGCTTGATGAGATGAGTGGTTCCCCCTCTTTACAAGAGAAGGGAATTGTAAGGATCAGAGGAAAAGGTCACATTCAGTGCCACCAGGAAGTAAACAAGCAGAAATGCTTGAGAGCCTTGGAAGTAACTTCTGTGTGCAAAAAGAGATTGCATCATAGGCAGGAACTTTAGCATATTGAGGTAGCTTTTTAACAGGAGTGTCTCCTTCTCTGATTGGCTGTGTATGATCTCATAGATCCTACTTAAGCTCCATGGAGGAGGAAGTCTCTCTCCCAGGTTAACACCTGGGAGTCAACAAAAGGTCACAAAAGAATGTGAACATGTGAATAAAAGATTTTAAGCTTGCATATGGCTGTTTTTGAGCATGCTATTGGTTTTTAAATTACAGTTCAAATGAAACTGTGGCCAGAGACCTCTGAAGACCTCAGAAGGAGATTAGCTGGGTAAAATTGCTTTATATAATGCAAAAGACAATGGCCAGAGGTTTCTCCGAGGGCCTGGGAATTAGGAGAGACTGGCAATGTAAAATGCAGAATAGTATTAGGGTTTTTGCAAATAAAGTGAATTCCCAGTATCAAGCATTTTACAGTATATACAAGTATATTTAAATCAGTTCTTTTTTTGTGTTGGAAAAAAATTGGAAATTTTGGGGATGCTGATCTAATGGGATTTAATTGAACAAGTAGTGGCATATGATAGTGATGGAGCCCTCTTGTGTTATAATGAATTATGAAGGGTCATTCAGGACAAAAAATATGGCAAGACTTACATGAACTAAAGCAAAGTAATAGGAGGACCACCTCAGTCATTGTGTATAGTAATAGCACTTTTGTAATGGTGATCAACTGTGAAAGACTTGGCTACTCTAATCAATAAAATGATCTGAGATAATTCCATAGTATTCATGCTATAAAAAACATGCTATTTCAAGAGAAAGAACTGATGAATTTTGCCTGCAAATTGAAGTAAAAATTTCTCCCTTTCTTTGAGTTTTCTTTTTAGTTTTTCATATTATGTTTAATATATGGAAATATATTGTTGCATGATCTTACATGAGTAATTGATATAATTTTGTTTACCTTCTTAGTGGATGGGGAAGGGACAAAAGTGAGACCAAATTTATTTATTTATTTTTAAATATTTAATTTTTAATTTAATTTAATTTAAAATTTATTTTAAATAATTGCTTTTTATTTTCAAAATACAAGAAAAATAATTTTATTTTTCTTTTCTTGTATTGCTTTATGAATCCTGTTGAGAGAGAAAAATCAGAGCAAAAGGTAAAAAAACCTGGGGGAAAAAACCTAAAAAAGAAGTGAACATAGCATGTATAGATTTACATCCAATTTCCATAGTTCTTTTTCTAGGATGCAGATGATATTTTCTATTCAAAATCTATTGGGATTGAAATGGATCACTGAATCACTAAGAACCAAATCTTTCAAAGTTGATTATCACACATTCTTGCTATTATAGTATATAATGTGTTCCTGGTTCTGCTTGTTTTGCTTAGTATCATTTCATGTAAATCTTCCAGGCCTTTCTGAAATCAACTTGTTCATCATTTTTATAAAACAATAATATTCTATTATTATCATATATCACCGCCTATTCAGCTGTGATTTTGAGGATTCAGATACTCACAAGAGCTGCTGGAAACATTTTTGCATATGTGTTTCCTTTTCCCTCCTTTATGATCTCCCTGGGATACGGACCCAATAGTAGCACTGTTGAGTCAAAGAGTATACAGTTTTAGAGATCTTTGCACATAGTTCCAAATTACTCTCCAGAATGATTGGATCATTTCACAAGTCAACCAACAGTGCATTAGTATCCCAATTTTCCCACATCCCCTCCAATATTTATCATTATCTTTTCTTCTCATCTTACCCAATCTGAGAGTTGTGAGGTGGTACCTCAAAATTGTTTTAATTTGCATTTCTTTTATCAACAGTGATTTAGAGTATTTTTTTTCATATGACTATATATGGCTTTAATTTTATCACTGGAAAATTGTTCATACCTTATGATCATTTTCAATTGAGGAATAACTTATTTCTTAAAAATTTGGCAAAGTTCTTTATATATTTTAGAAATGAGATCTTTATCAGAAACACTGGCTATAAGATTCTTTTTCCAGTTTTGTATTTCCCTTTTAATCTTGCCTGTTGGTTTTGTTTGTGCAAAAAATTTTTAATTTAATGTGTTCAGTGTCATCCATTTTGCCTTTCATAATGTTCTCTAGTACTTCTTTGGTCATAAATTTCTCCTTTCTCCAAAGATCTGATAGGTTAATTATCCCTTGCTCTCCTAATTTATAGTATCATCCTTTATTCCCAAATAGTGTACCCATTTTGACCTTATTTTGAAATGTGATATAAGATATAAGTCTATGCTGAGTTTTTGACATATTTTCCATTTTTCCAAGCAATTTTTTTTTAATCAAACATTGAGTTCTTATTCTAAAAGCTGGAGTTTGGGGGGTTATCAAATACTAGATTACTATAGGCCTTGACCATTTCCTTGTGTGTTTCTAATCTATTCTACTTATGCATCACTCTATTTCTTAGCCAATACCAAATGTTTTTTTTTTCCTTTACTTTTTAAAAAAAATTAATAGCTTTTTATTTACAAGTTATATGCATGGGCAATTTTACAGCATTGACATTTGCCAAACCTTTTGTTGCAATTTTTCCCCTCCTTCCCTCCATCCCTCCCCTAGATGGCAGGATGACCAATATATGTTAAATATGTTAAAGTATAAATTAAATACAAAATAACTATACATGTCCAAACTGTTATTTTGCGGTACAAAAAGAATCAGACTCTGAAATATTGTACAATTAGCCTGTGAAGGAAATCAAAAATGCAGGCAGGCAAAAATATAGGGATTGGGAATTCTGTGTAATGGTTGTTAGTCATCTCCTAGAGTTCTTTTTCTGGGTGTAGCTGGTTCAGTTCATTACTGCTCCATTGGAATTGATTTAATTCATCTCATTGCTGAAGATGGCCAGGTCCATCAGAATTAATCATCATATAGTATTGTTGTTGAATACCAAATGGTTTTAATGACTGCTGCTTTCTGATATAATTTTAGGTTTGGTACTTTTAAGTGCAGAAATAATTTTCAACACTCATTCTTGCAAACCTTGTGTCTCAAGTTTTCTCCCTCCCTTCTCTTCACCCTCTCCTAGACAGTAAGCATTGCAATATATGTTAAACATATGAAATTCTTCTGTACATATTTTCACATGTATTATGCTGCACACAACAAATCAGATCAAAGAGGAAAAAAAAAATGAAAAAGAAAGAAAAAGCAAGCAAACAAATAACAAAAAAAGGTACAAATAATATGTTGTGATCCACATTCAATCCCCACAGTCTATTTCTGAATGCAGACAACTCTATCAATCACAAGTCCATTGGAACTGGCCTGAATCACCTCATTGTTGAAAACAGCCATCAAAGTTGATCATTACATAATCTTGCTGCACTGTATACAATGTTTTCTTGGTTCTACTAACTTCATTTAGCATTAGCTATCACTCCAGGCATTTCTGAAACCTGTTGCTACAGAACAATATTTCATAGCATACACATACGATAATTTATTCAGCCATTCCTGAAATGATGGGTATCCACTTAGTTTACAATTCTTTGCCATTACAAAAAGGACTGCAACAAATATTTTTGCATATGTGAGTTCTTTTCTCTTTTTTTAAGACCTTGTTGAAATACAAGTTCTAAATTATAAGGAGATCAAATTTAAAAGGAAATTATTTTAAAAATTAATATTTTTTAAAATAAAAAAAAATACCTTGCTATGAATTCTGCCTCACATACTAGTTGAGTGTGTAACATGTTATTTATTTTTGTTATATCCTGACCAAATCAACCTGTCCTTTCAGGAGAATGCCAATGTAACAGATAAAGTAGTAGAAAAATGAATGACAAGTAGGATTCTTAAAATTTTACAGCTTCTCAAACAGTTTCCTATCTCTGTTGGTATAGTGTTGTTCTATTGTTCTTCCTCTTAGGAGGAAGGTAGGCAGTAAGCATTTAATATGGTATGTGTGTGTCTCTGTCCACTATTTTCTGGTGTCTAGGGTTGGATTAAGTGCTCCTGAGGTTAGGCACTTTACTGTTCAGCAGCAAAGACCACAAGATATATGTAAAAGGAGATGTGAGCATCAATGATATGTTCTATGGAAACATGATAGTCAATATGGATCTGACCCTTAACTCCACATAGTTGATTTCTATCTCTTGTTATTGAAAAGATTGTCCTTTGGATTGTAAACATTTTTGTACAAGTATATTTTGAAGCTAAGAAAAGTGCTTATCTATTGACTTAGAGATTGCAAGAATAAATTATTTACATTTTAAGGGTGGAAGTACTAGATTATAGAGCAGTCTATGACCAAGAAAAATAATTTTGATTAGTAGCACATTAAACCTTTCCAAATGGTGGCCTATCCTGTTACTTTGATCTCAATTGTATCTTTCTTGCAAATAATATCAAATTTCTGTCCTTAAATTATAATTAACTTTTTTTTCATATGGAGGCTATTGTTTTTAGATTTCCACATCAAAAACCAAATCAACATAATATACTGAAAAGATGACAAGTGTGGGCCAGAAAATTCTAATTTTTCTCTCAATTTTTCTACTTATTAGCTATCTGATTCCTGGAGAAATTACTTAACCTGATTGGGCCTCAATTTCTTCATCTGCAAAGTGAGAAAATTCAACCACAATATCTCTGAAGTATGATTGGCCCTAATATCCTATGATTCTCATTCTTTATAATGAGAATACAAAAAATTATAGTTAATTTTTTTTTTTTTTCTGAGACAAATGGGGTTAAGTGATTTGCCCAGGGCCAGACAACTAGGAAGTCTTAAGTGTCTTGAGACCAGATCTGAACTCAGGTCCTCCTGATTTTAGGGCTGGTACTCTATCTACTATGCCATCTAGCTGCCCCTGAATTATAGTCACTTTTAACCCAACAAACATATACTGAAGATCAAATAAACACATATTCAGAAAGGACTCAGTGTAAAAAATAACTTCATTATTTTGCAAAATAAGAGGTCACAGCAAGGAGTTAAAAGGCAAACATTTGTAAGTGCAGCACTTATATGTGCTAAAGATGATAATGGTTGTTTATAAGGAATAATACAACTCTTAGGTGTTTTAATATAAGAAAATAATATTTTATTTACTATGTTATGGGAACATGACTTAGCAAATAGTAGAGGATAGGAAATGTACCTGAGGTTTCATTGATGTAGGAAACTCCTGAGTGAGGAAATTCTCCCAATCAATAGAATTTGGTATCATCACTACAACTTGACCAGAGCAAGGAGAAGTTAATTGATTTATTTGGGTTCACTGAACCAGTATAAATGGGCATTGTCTCAGACAAACCAAGAACTGGGAAAGACAGTAACTTTAAAAGATCTTCTACTGCATCTGGGACCATTGTCAGTCATGTTGATCTTTGTCTTTCTTGCCCCTGGACTCTGATGGCTCTGGAGAAAAGATTAAGGTTAATGACTTTGCCTACCCTTACCTCACTCAAATCCAATTCACCTAAAAGCCAAGATATTCCTCTTCCATTGATCTATGGCCATCAACTGCCTATGCTCAAAATAAACTGCTTCCAAAAAACTCTACAGCCCAAAAGATAATCTTTTTCATTAGCAAGGTATACAAATCTTCTATTTGGTTTTAAGAGTCAGATCCATACCGAATCATGAATAATATCAAAATTCAAAAAGATATTTTGTCTTTAAAAATGAAGGACAAACAATAAAAATGGGTGAAAGCTAGATTTGCTTAACTTTAAGGTCTCTTTCTTAACCACAAAATTATGGTGTTATTAGGAAATATTGTGCTCCTGAGCAAATATGAATGTTTACTTTATTACCATTATTTAAAATTTAATAACAATATTAGTTTCTAGACAAAGAAAGCACTTCAACTTACATATTACCCATACAGATCCTTTCAATACATTTAAGCAAATAAATGTATTATTTCAACATGTATTGTACTATCTGTCACTTAGAGAAGAGAATGATCAAATAAATATATAAGAAAAACATTATATAGAATATAATGCAGTTAGAGGAATGGGATTCATGTACCTCTTGTGAAACATCATAGCTCATGATGAAGGGACATTTTTATGTGCCTCAGTTTCTTCATTTATATAAATGGAATGAGAACACATACTACCTAGATCATAGTGGTTTTTCACAGAAGGCACATTATGAAACTTAAAGCTTTATAAGAAACCATAAAGGGTCACTTATTTTAATTAAAGACACAGCCTGTGTTTTATATACCATATTAGAAAAACAATTTTTAATCATAGCTTGGATATTCCAATGCAATGCACGGACTCTGGGGTTAGGAATGTACATTCCTATGTATAATTTCACAATCCATCTGGGATGTGTTGGGTGGTATGTCATAATGGTTTAATTACCTTTGATTCTTAGATATTTGTGCATTTTTAGTTGATATCATGGCAATGTCACATGCTTATTTAGGATCAATGTGTTAAGTAAATTTGCAGTAGGCTTTTGATGTGATTACTTATTCAAATAAAAGCAGTGGGTACTCTGAATAGGAATTTCTCTCAATGAATTTCACATAACAGCAATATCCTTTGTAGACTTCCATCCTGTAGAATGGGTGATCAAATTTTCTTTTTAAATTCCCACATCAGCTTTTGCAAAGATACTACATTTAAAAACATAAATATTGCAATTGTCAGCTCTTTTGTGGATGGAGTTTACAAAGACTACACACAGGATGTGCATGCTCATCATTATTATCCCCTTTGCAGCTGGAGAAAAAGTAACATAGATTTGCAGAACAGGATGGAAGTCAGCAAATATATTCACAAATAGTAACTTGTTAAGGATATCTAGTAAGGTACAATCTCCCTGCTTCAAGAACCTTAGTCTCTGATAGGAGATGTCTGATATTCTGTAATCTATGTGAGTTTGCTTAGAAAGAAACTTCAAAGGCCAATTAGTACAAGCTAAATGTGAACAAGAATTCACCCCACAGCATATTCAACAAGTTCACATCCAGTCTTTGCTTGAAGACCTATATGGAAAGAAGCCCTCTATTTAAGGCAGATCTTTATCCTTTTGTAATCTCTAATTTTTATAAAGTTTGTCTTTTTATCAAGTCAAAATTTCCCTCTGCAACTCCCAATTCCACTCTTGTGAACCAAGCAGAACAAGTTAATTGTGATTCCATATGATGACTCTGCATATCTTGAAGATTACCAACATGTTTCTTTCAAATCTTCTCTTCTCTAACTTATCCATCTTCAATTCATTCACTCAGTTTCCATATGATATACTCCTGATCTTTATTGCCCATAAAATTTGGGGATAATTAAAGATGGTTTAAACCCAAAGCAGAAACTAAAAGCAAGTATGTATGTGTATATGTGTGTGAGGGGGGAGAGATAATATAGGAAAAACATTAAAGATATAGTAAAAATGGTATTTGAAATTACGATCCATTAAATATTTTGATTTAATTATTGAATCAGCGAGATATAAAGATGTGTTAATGCTAACAAAAAATTAGATCTATTTTGCTAGCTAAAACCTAAGTCTGAACTATGGATTTAACAAAAAAAAAAAAAAAAAAGAATGCCAGAGGAAAGGGAAGCATAGACTACTGTGGAGAAGAAAGTACTAAAAATATCATTTCACATATTTCAAGATACTGTTCTCACAATTATATACTCACTCCCTGGCATCTTCTACCATTCTCCCCCAAGGGTTTCTTCCTTTCCACCTTTGAAAATGCACAGGTCTCCTTATTATAAGCATCAAATCTCCACATGATTTTAATACCCTTTCATTTGACTGTGCCATAGTCTAATCTCTTTTCTCCCTTTAGCTATTGGATTTGTCAAGTATGTAATCTATACCCACTGTTTCAATTTTCTAGACAGTCATTTTCTCCTTATATCCCTACAATTGGTTTGTAGAATCATTGTGATACTAGTATTGCTCTCTCAAAGTGGTAGAATAGCTCTTTTTTTTCTAAATCAATGATCCTCACTTTTTTTAAACACTGACACTTGAGTGATTTCTTATTTTCCATTGTTGCAAAAGTTATGGCTGTGACATAGGTTCTCAAAATGACTTTAATTTGAATTTCTCTATATCAGATATATAGTTCTTTTTATCTAATGGTTTTTGATAGCTTGCATTTGTTCCATTGAGAAATTTCTTTTCATATTCATTCAACTATTAAGGAATAGATATTATTTTGATGTAGTTGAATCAAATGTTAATGTATAGTTTGTATCTGAACTTAAGAGACAAACATGATGCAAAGCTAACAGTTGCCTTCTAATTGTAACAGTATTGGCTTTATTTGTCAATAACATATCAAATTTTATGTAATCACAGTTATCCATTTTATCTTCTCTGATTGGCTGGTTGTGATAGCTATAACCATTGTCTGGTTATTAATTCTTCTCCTATGATTGTGAAATGTGTATTTTTCTTTGCTACTCTAAATTATTTATAACATGATACTGTATATGGAGTTCATGTGGTCATTTGGTGTTTATTTTGCCATATGTTGTAAGATCTTTTTTCTAGATCAATCTAACTTTTGCCAGACAGTTTTTCAGATTTCCCAGTAATTTTTGTAATGACTTGGAGCCATTGGACATAAGGAACATTATGCTATTATGTTCTACTATTCTTGTATGTGCTGCATGTATATTCAAATAATCAATCTCTATTTTTAGCAACAAATAATACTGATGATTATTTCTATAGCTGAATATCTGGTACTTCTGATTACTATCTCCCTTTACCCCTACCTTTTCCTATTATTTCCCAAGAAAAGCCTCACTTTTTATTTCATTTCAATTGTGCAATTATTTTTCTAGATCTCTACAGTAACCTTTTTGCTACTTTTATTAGCATGGTACTGAATATGAAGATTAATTTAAACATTATTGTCATTTTTATTACATTGACAAAGACCAACCACAAACAATTAGCATCTGGGCTGTTTTTATTTTTTCTAAAATGTGTACTCCTATTTACATGTGTACTCCTATTTCTTGCTTGTGTTTTGATGGATGAAATCACGCATATTTTTAAAATATCATGCATGTATCTTAAATGGAATTCATTTTTGCTCTCTTTTACTTTTATTGATACTAAATAGAAAGACTATTGACTAGTGTGGATTTATTTTATCCTGTTACTTTGCTGAAGTTATTGCTTTAATTAGTTCAATTAGTTATTTACCTGTGGTCTGGAAAGGTGATTATCTTATTCCTTATTGCCTATGTTTATTACTTTGTTTTTTAATTTTATTGCTATAACTAGAATTTTAGCATGATATAAAATAATGACACTAATAATGGAAATCTTTGCTTTACTACTAAGCAAAGTCAGTCACATTTACATCTGCCTCTTGAATATAGATCAAAGCTATTTACAACATTAAAGAATCCAGAATGTATTATTAAAGGGATAGCAAATAGACATATAAAAAAAGGATTTGAGTTTCATAAGGATTCATCAAAGATATGTCAAGTGGACTTCCGGCCAAGATGGCACAGGGGACACACACATCTACTTTAGCTCCGTGTTTTCTCTCAGAATAATTTATTTTATGACAAGCCTTGGAATTAGTGCTTGACTGAAAAAAAAAAAAAAACACAAATAATTACCAAGAGAAGATATCTTTGAAATTCGACAGAAAAGGTCTGTTTTTGCTTGCAAGTGGGAATGGTTAGATCCGGTCCAGACTGAAGGCAGGCAGCAGCACAGCAGACAGAGCAAGGCAGGAATTTCACAGCTGAGCAAACCTAAGGAGGGTGGGTTGTGATCTCAGCCATTTCTATGGAGAGAGCTTTAACACAATGTTAGCTACTTTGCCCTGGCAGCAAGCCAGTAGATAAGCAGAGAAGCTAAAAACACAAGGGGTGAAGACTATAACCCTGAAAACCTAGGGTCTCTTGGAACCTGGTCACATGCACCCACAGTGTCTCAGCACACTCTCAGAGTCTTAGGGCACAGATGCAACACGGCCATTTCTGTCCTGCTAATGACTCGCTGTGCCCCCTCCATGAAAAAAAAAAAAAGGAGACCATTTGTTTTTCTTCTTAGTTTGTTTACTTTGAATCTTCTTTGACAAAGTGAGCAAAAAAATTAAAGTGCACTCTAACTATTGTTAGTTTCTATATGGATAGAGAGCAGACTTTAAACCCTGAGGAGATTAAAACAGACTGTCTCCAGATGAATTCCCAAAAAAAGGATATGATCTGGTCCTCAACATATAAGACTCTCATAGAAGAAATTAAAAAGGCTCTCACAAGAGATGTAGAAGAAAAATGGGAAAAGGAAAGGGAAGCTTGGCAAGAGAGTCTGGATAAGTTATCCCACTCATTTAAAGATTGAGTGGATAAAGAATCAAACCCTTATAACCCAAAGACATTTTAAAGAAGGGAAAGGGTCCTGTATGTGCAAGAATGTTTGTCGCAGACCTCTTTGTAGTGGCCAGAAACTGGAAACTGTGTGGATGCCCATCAATTGGAGAATGGCTGAATAAATTGTGGTATATGAATATTATGCAATATAATTATTTGGTAAGAAATGACCAACAGGATGATTTCAGAAAGGCCTGGAGAGACTTACATGGACTGATGCTGAGTGAAATGAGCAGGACCAGAAGATCATTATATACTTCAACAACAATACTATATGATGATTAATTCTGATGGACCTGGCCATCTTGAGCAATGAGAGGAACTAAACCAGCTCCAATGGAACAGGAATGAATTGAACCAGCTACACCCAGTGAAAGAACTCTGGGAGATGACTAAGAACCATTACATAGAATTCCAAATCCCTCTATTTTTGTTCACCTGCATTTTTTATTTCTTTTACAGGCTAATTGTACACTATTTCAGAGTTCAATTCTTTTTGTACAGCAAAATAACTGTTTGGACATGTATACTTATTTTGTATTTAATGTATACTTTAACATATTTAACATGTATTGGTCAACCTGCCATCTGGAAGAGTAGGTGGGGGGAAGGAGGGGAAAAATTGCAACAAAAGGTTTGGCAATTGTCGATGTTATAAAATAACCGCATGCATATAACTTCCAAATAAAAAGCTATAATAAAAAAAAATTAAAAAAAAAAGAAATCAAATCCTTGAAAAACAGAATTAGTGAGTTGAAAAAAAGAAAATATATCTCTCACAAATAAAATTGGCAAAATGGGAAAAACTCCATAGAACAAAACAACTTACTTAAAAACTCAATTGGACCATTAGAAAAAAGATATTAAAAAATGTGACTGAAGAAAATAACTCATTAAAAATTAGAATTGAACAAATGGAAAAGAATGACTTGAGGACTTGAGAAAAACTGCTGGGAAAACTGGAAATTAGTGGTAGAAATTAGGCATGGACCCATACTTAACACCATATAGCAAGATAAGATCAAAATGGGTCCATGATTTAGGCATAAAGAATAAGATCATAAATAAATTAAAGGAATATAGGATTGTTTACCTCTCAGACTTGTGGAGGAGGAAGGGATTTTTGACCAAAGAAGAACTAGAGATCATTATTGATCACAAAATAAAAAAAAATTGATTACATCAAATTAAAAGGCCTTTGTACAAACAAAATTAATGCAGACAAGATTAGAAGGGAAGCAACAAACTGGGAAAACATTTTTACAGTTAAAAGTACTGATAAAAGCCTCATTTCCAAAATATATAGAGAATTGACACTAATTTATAAGAAATCAAGCCATTCTCCAATTGATAAATGGTCAAAGGATATGAACAGACAATTTTCAGATGATGAAATTGAAACTACTATCACTCATATGAAAGAGTGTTCCAAATCATTATTGATCAGAGAAATGCAAATTAAGAGAACTCTGAGATACCACTACACACCTGTCAGATTGGCTAAGATGACAGGAAAAAATAATGATGAATGTTGGAGGGGATGTGGGAAAACTGGGACACTGATGCATTGTTGGTAGAGTTGTGAATGAATCCAACCGTTCTGGAAAGCAATCTGGAATTATGCCCCAAAAGTTATCAAACTGTGCACACTCTTGATCCAGCAGTGCTGCTACGGGGTTTATATCCCAAATAAATACTAAAGAAGGGAAAGGGACCTCTATGTGCCAAGATGATGTGGCGGCTCTTTTTGTAGTGGCTAGAAACTGGAAAATAAATGAATGCCCATCAATTGGAGAATGGTTGGGTAAATTGTGGTATATTAATGTTATGGAATATTATTGTTCTGTAAGAAATGACCAGCAGGATGACTACAGAGAGCCTAAGAGAGACTTACATGAACTGATGCTAAGTGAAATGGGCAGGACCAGGAGATCATTATATACTTCAACAACAATACTATATGAGGATGTATTCTGATGGAAGTGGATATCTTTGACAAAGAGAAGATCTAATTCAGTTGCAATTAATCAATGATGCGGAGAAGCAGCTACACCCAGAGAAAGAAAACTGGGAAATGAGTGTAAACTGTTTGCATTTTTATTTTTCTTCCCAGGTTATTTTTACCTTCTGAATTCAATTCTCCTTGTGCAACAAGAGAACTGTTCAGTTCTGCACACATATATTATAGCTAGGATATACTATAATGTATTTAACATGTATAAGACTGCTTGACATCTAGGGGAGGGGGTGGAGGGAGGGAAGGGAAAAGTCAGAACAGAAGTGAGTGCAAGGGATAATGTTGTAAAAAATTACCCAGGCATATGATCTGTCAATAAAAAGTTATAATAAAAAAAATATGTCAAGCTTCCCTAGAAATATTTTATCTTATTCAGTAGTTGCTAGTTCAATACATTAGCAAAGTGCTATAATTCCTTAAAGTCTTTGACCAAGTCTCTCAGCCTATTCTTGTCAACAAGATGAAGACATATGGGCTAAAAAATAATTCCATTAAGTGGATTTGGAACTAGCTAAAAGCTTTCCCCTAATGTATAGTCATTAATGGTTTTATGAAAGTTAGGAAGACTGCTTTTATAGTGTCTAAAAGAACTTTCCTTTGCCATGTGTTATTTAACACTTATTAACAGTTTTGATAAAGACGTCCAATAATATGTTATGGTAGGAGTTATATTTGTATATTATTAAAGATGGGATGTTCAACAGGCAAAGGCCCTTCCTTCTTTTTGCTTCTGCTCCTCTTCTATCACTTTCAAATTTTCCATGGTTAGCCAGCACCACCTAGCATTTTACAAATGAGGCAATTTTTTCATCAGCAAGAGAGCTATACTGCCTGTGTAAGAAGTTAGGTCTAGAAGAAGGGGTAGTATAAAGAGGCTTTGTCTTGTAGGGAATTTCATCAGAGAAAACTGTTTTGCTATTATTTCACTCAAGAATGGCAAGAATAGTAAACTGTGCATACCCTTTGACCCAGAGATGTCTCTACTGGGACTAGATCCTAAAGAAATCATAAAAAATGGAAAAGAAGTCACATGTATAAAAATGTAGCAGCCCTATTTTTTTTTTTTTTTTGTAGAATGGCTGAATAAGTTGTGGTATATAAATGGTATGGAACATTATTGTTCTATAAAATGATGAACAACCTGATTTCAGAAAGGTCTGGAGCTACTTATATGAATTGATGTGAAGAGTAGAACCAATAGACTATTGTGCAGAGCAACAAGATTATGTGAAGATTAATTCTGATGTATGTGGCTCTATTCAACAATGAGGTGATATAGGCCCATTCCAATACACTTTTAATGGAGAGAGCCATCTGCATCCAGAAAGAGAACTGTGGGAACTGAATGTGGATCACAACAGAACTTTTTCACTTTTTGTTGTTGTTTGCTTGCTTTTTGTTTTCTTTCTCATTTTCTTTTCATTTTTGATCTGATTTTTTTTTTTGTGCTGCACAATAATTATGGAAATGTGTATAGAAGAAATGCAAATGGTTAACATATGTTGGATTATATGCTATCTAGGAGAGATTGTCAGAATAAGGAAAGGAGAAAAAATTTGAAATACAAGGTCTTGCAAATGTGAATGTTGAAAACTCTATTTGCCTATATTTTGATAATAAAAAGTTACTTGATTTCAAAAAAGGAAAAATGCTCAAAGTCACTATTGATTAGAAAAATGCAAATTAAGACAATTCTGAGGCTGATTTACATGATAGGAAAAGATGATAATAAATGTTGGAGTTGCCGTGGGAAAACTGGGCCACTAATGCTTTTTATGGTGAAGTTGTGAAATGATCCAAACCATTCTGTAGAGCAATTTGGGACTATATTCAATGGGCTCTAAAACTGTGCATATCATTTGATATATTGATATATTGATAGTACCACTACTGGTTCTGTATCCCAAGAAAATAATAAAGATGGGAAAAGAACCCATATGTTCCAAAATATTTGTAGCAGTTCTTTGCTAGATGGCAAAAATGAGTAGATGTCTATCAATTTTTGAATGTCTGAATAAGTTATGGTATATGAATGTTATGGAATATTATTGTTTTATAAAAGTAATGAGCAACCTGATTTTAGGAAAGCCTGAAATGAGTTACATGAACTGGTGCTGCATGAAACAAGCAGAACAAGGAATACAGTGTACACAGTACAGATTGTGTGATGATCAACTATGAAACACTTGGTTGTTCTCAGCGATTCAATGATCTAATGAAATCTCAAGGAACTTCGGGTGGGAAATGTCATCTTCATCCAGAAAGAGAAATATGAAGGTTGAAAGTAAATCAGCACTTGCTGTTCACTTTTTTTCTGATTTTTTTCCCCTTCTGTCATTTTCCCCTTTTCTTCTTATTTTCTCTCACAACATGATTTATATAGAAGCATTTATTTATAGTTAATGTACATATATATGCAATAAAATACATTAAAACATATTATCAATGAAGATATTACAAAAACAATGAAGTTTACAAATGCCATCTTTGAATTTGACATAACTATCAGTCAGAAATTCATATTCTGAATTCAGATCTGCTTAGTCCAACTTTTTTTTTTTTTATTACAGCAAGCACTTGAAAGTTTGCATATTGTCCAGTGAATGCAATTTAGTCCTATAGTATGCATCAACATGAATATAGTGAACTACATTTTATTACTAATAACAGTATAAAGAATAAAAAGAACTGAGCTAGACTCTCACATTCTGAAATGAATTTGTAACTGGTTGCAAATAAATGGATTTGGAACCCCACAAGTTTCCATAAAAGTTACTGATGGAAAATAAATATTGAACATATAGTATTTTCAAAGTTTCATTCCTCACTATAACAATAATCCAAAACATGAAAGAGTTTAAAACTTAATAGACCAAGTATAAAAAGGAACAACATGTAATAAAAACCTCAAACTTTTCTTTCAGTTATTTACATTTTAGCTTAAATTAGGGTGTCTGAAGTGCTATTGTTGCTCTGAAAGCTGTTCTATATCATACTTCATTTTTCTCTGTTGTTTACTTACATGAAATGAAACAATCAGTTGAAGAGATTAGCATAAGCCAAAAAGAACCTGATATTCACCTTTTCAATGTATCCCTAGTCAAAACATATCTTTTCCTAAATGCATTTTTACAGTTTAGTTTGTTCCAGAGCTGTAAATTTTCTTGAATTCGATTTCAGTTTTTGTATATTTAGGTTTAAATGTGTATGTATGTGTGTGTATATATCCCTAGGGTCTCATTTCTTGCTTATGCCATTAAGCCATCTGGCTTGAAAATATAAATATTCCACTTTAAAAATGGAATAATAGTTTGGTTAATTTTTCTGTTGTTCAAAACCCGTTTTCATTAAGAAATAAAGTATTAAGATAATTTCTACAGAGACTACATTAGACACATTCTTTTTATATAGTAATAGTTATTTATTAAAATTACTAGATATGAAATGGAGTATTTTATCTAAATGAAAGGGATTAAAAAATTAAGGAAATATTGTATGAGCAATGATGCCCACCACGAGGAAATTTTTAAATTTTCCCCACCTTGCATCCAAAATAGATTCAAAACCTGAACCTATTAAATCTGTATATTTTTGTTTCAAGAATAACATTGGGGCAAAAATAATAATTGCTGTTTCTCAGACCTTCTGTCTTTTTCTCCTTTTCCTATTCAGCTCAAAGACCAACTTATTTTTCCTTTCATTTTTCCATCAAATCAACCAACAAGCATTAATTGAATGCTGCATGTATGCTGGGAACTGTGGTTTGTTGGTTGGTTGCTGTCCATTCTTGGAGAATAAGAAAATGATATTACTATGTTTGAGTAAAGTGTGTGACATTGTGGCTGACCAGATCAATATTAGCTCAGAATACTCTACCATAGGTCAGGCAAATAGTAAATGGAAGATTTAGGGTTTATTCTCTAAGTGTGAACATTCCACATTTTTTTGAACTATTTCAATTCTATATGTTCATAGAGCACAGCATCTTTTTTGATGTGGGTATATCATGATGGATTGACTTTTGCCAGCATTTACCATATCATGCAATAAACTCTAATGTTCTTCATAGACTTTAAGGATGTTCTTGCATCACTTTTTCTGACCATCATTTGAGTGTATATCTTGTGTGAGTTATGCATAAGAAAAAAGTTTTTTAAAGCAAGAATATGTTTGTCCTTCAAATAACATAGCCAACCTATCAAAGTTGTGTTATGTGCAGCATAGTTTGAATGTTTGACGGTTTAAGTTGAGAAAGGACCTGTGATCTTCAGAGTCTTTCTGACAATTCAAATGGAAGTGATTCAATTTTTTTAGTATGCTGTTCAGATGTCAGAGGGAAACAATGAGATCAGCACAACAGCTCTGTAGACTTTCAATTTAACAACTATCTAATACTTCTTTTCCTCCATACTTCTCTTTGGAGCCTCCCAAATTCTAACCTAACATTGGCAATGTGTGCATGAAACTCATTATTGTTATGTATGAACTTGGAAAATATACTACCAAAGTAAATGAATTTATCTATAGTATTCTACTTCTTCATTTTCTGTAATCCCTTATTCCATGTATGGATGGTAGTTATGGAGACCTGTGTTTTCTTTGGTATTAATTGCTTGGACTTCCTACACTAATAGGATTTAAGGTACAAGCACAAGTAATTGAAGAAGGGAAATGAAGAATACAAATAAATATATAGGCAATAAATGTTAGTATAATGTAGTTAAATATGAGGAGGGTTGTGAAGAAAGTAGCGATTGAACTACATCTACTAAAAAATAAAATTATATTGTAGAGTAAAAGATAGAGTATATCCCAGGCATGGGACATGGACAGTGCAAAAGTACTAAGGCAAATGATAATAGGTTGTTTGGTTTATCTTTGGACATCCATTTTGAAACACTAATTAAGCAATTTGTAATTTGAGAGAGTATTTCATGGGATCTGACTGCATTTAGATTTTGGAATCATCTACATAAAAATACCCTTTAAACCAGAAATATCCCTAAATGGTCTATTTCCATGTTAGAGAAAAAGGAAAGAGCCTATATGTTCACAAATTATATAAGCTCTCTTTGTGGTAACAAAAAACTGGAAACTGCCCATCAATTGGGAAATGGCTGTATGAGTCATGATATATGCTTGTGATAAAATGCTACTGTGCTTTAAGAAATAATGAGTTTTAGGCAGCTAATTGGCATGGGGATAGAACACTGGCTCTAAAGTCAGGAGGTCCTGAAATCAAATCTGGCCTCAGACACAATACTTAACTAGCTATATGACCCTGAGCAAGTCATTGAACATCAGTTGTCTTGCAAAAACAAAACAAAACAAAAAGAAATAATGAATTTAATGATTTTAGGGAAAAAAATCATGGATGAAATGTAGAATGATGGAAGTAATAAACAGCAAAATGAGCAGCTCCAATAGAACATTGCATACAGTAACAGCAATCTTGTTTTACGAACAACTGAGCAATAAGTTATTTTGTCAAATTTAAATATGCAAATTAATTATAAAGGGCATGTGAAGAAAGATATTATCTGTACCCAGAGAAAGAACTGATGAATAAAAATATATATAGAATATTTTTATACATACAAACACACATATAACTTTTTATGTCTAATAGTAGCCATCTCTAATAGTAGGAGGGGGGAAGGAAGAAAAAAAATGTTACATAAGTTTGCTATATATTTGAAAGAAATAAAAAAAATGTGCATAGTAAATTTGCAGTTGCATGTACAATCATTTTATTGTATTATGTTATGGAAATGGTTGTTTTATTCCGTAAAATAATAAAATAAAATGGTAATTTAACCTATAGGAGTTGATGAGGTTATCAAGAATGTAAATGGAAAAGAGATGAGATCTTGTAACAAAAAATTGGTGGACAACCATAATTAGAAGGCATCATATGGAAGATAAACCAGCAGAGAAGAAAATAATAAAGTCATCAGACAGATAAAGAGAAACTTAGAGTGAGGTTATGATGTAAGGGCCAAAGAAAGGTCAGGCCAGTGCAAGCAGGATGTAAAAAGAGGCCTAGTAGCCCTGAAATTCCCTGACATGATTTGCTATGATCAAACAGGGACTACTTTCATGGGCAGGAACTCAGACCACTCTGAAATCGCTTCTAGAGAAGGATAAAAGTATTCAAGAAAAATTATATATATATATATTGCTTTCTGTCTTGGGGGAGGGGATATATATATATATATATGTATATATATATATATGTATATATATATATATATATATATATATATATATATATGTATGTATATAATTGTTTCTCCTGAGTGTGTGTGTGTGTGTATGTATGAGAAATACATGATTGGGATAAAAATCATGTATTGATTATATAGCAAGACAAGGATAATAAAAATAATAATCATGTTCTGTTGGTCTCTATGATGTCATATAAAGTGTAGAGGAAGCACCTTCACACATTTGGTGGGGTTAGCATAAGGGGGGATATATGTACTGGGGTCTATTGAGGATAGGACATGGGCAAGAATAACAGGGTGTGAAGGACTCATTGGCTTAGATGTACATCATCAAAGAGAGCACATATAGTTATGAGCTCCCAGTTTAATTAGGATGATTGAGGAAATTCATGTATTCCCCAAACCTGACTATCATTTAAATATTTTAATTTATATTCCTCTTAATTGCAGGCTTTCCTTTCTTCCAATACAAGAAGTTAAATGACAGGAACTGTTTCATTTGCATTTGCATTTTCACCCCCCCCAGTATAGTGACTGGCACACAGAAGGCATTTCAGATTTTCTTTTTTATTGACTGACTATTCTTACACTAGCTACTTCCATTAACTTTACATTCCAAGAATAACCTTACTATTCCAAGAATATAGCATAAGTATTGTCACTGTGTTTTTTGCTAGAATTGTTCATTATTTATGGAATTCCCTTTGTTATTATATTTGTCAAAATCCAAAACATTTTTTGTTTTTCTTTTTAATTTATTTTTTTTTTCAATTAACAAAATTTTATTTCTTCTCCCTTTCACCTTTCTCCACTGACAGAGACAGAGAAACAGAGACAGAGAGATGGAGACAGAAAGACAGGAGTGAGAGAGATAAAAGAAGGAGAGGGAGAGGCAGAAATAAAAAGAGAGGGAGAGGGAGAGAGAGAGAGAGAGAGGGAGAGGGGAACAGGGAAAGGAAAATGGAGAAAGGAAGGGAGAGAGGGAGGGGGAGGGGAAAGAAAGATGGCGACAGAGAGAATGAGACAGCAACAGACAGAGACAGAGACACAGACAGAGATAGAAAGAGTGAAACATAGACAGACAGAGATAGATGCAGAGTCAGACAGACAGTAAGAAAGACCCATCACCCCATTCCTTGCAACAAATATGAATAATTAGATAAATGAATTCCTGCATGAGACATGTCTATTTCACACAGATATTTGAAATAAAATGAATCTAAATGTAAAAAAAAATACTGTTTAAAAATAAAGAATTCTTTTGAATATATAAATGTATATACATTTTAGGCATATACATACATACAATGTGCATACAATAGATATAGGACAAAGGTAGAGATAGAAATATATCTCAATCTATAAATATGTGTGTGTGTGTGTGTGTGTGTGTGTGTGTGTGTGTACTTATGTATGCCTATATATGTATGCACATATATAGGAAATGACTCATTTATTATTTATGTGAATATATGTCTATTTATTTGTATGTATCTGTGAAATGATACACTTATTTCTTCTCAATAGTTTTTAATTTTTATATTTACATATAAAGAAAATTTTCAACATTAATTCTTGTAGGATTCTGATTTCCAAACTTTTTCTCCTTCCTTCCCTTACCTTCTCCCCTCCCCAAGACAGCAAGCAATATAATATAGCTTATACATGTATATATACATGTATAAAACAGGTTTCCAAATTTATCATGTTGTAAAAGAAAAATCAGAACAAAAGGGACAAAAAAAACATGAGAAAGAAAAAAAAGGTTAAAAAGTATGCTTTGATTCATATTCAGTCTTCAAAGTTTTCCCTCTAGATGCAGATGGCGTTTTCTATGTCAAGTCTATAGCAATTGTTTTGGATCACAGTATTTCTGAGAAGATCTAAATAAATCATGGTTAACTATGACTATACAATATTATTGCTACTATGTACAATATTCTCCTCATTCTGATCACTTCACTTAACATTAATTCATAAAAATATTTCCCAAGACTTTTTGAAAATTAGCCTGTTCTTCATTTCTTAAAGAACAGTAAAATTTCATTATATTTATATATCACAACTTATTCAGCCATTTCCAAACTAATAGGCATCACTCAATTTCCAAACCCTCGACACCCAAATAATAACTGCTAACCTTCTTTTTGCATGTGTGGGTCCTTTTCACTCTTTTAAGATATATTGGCATATATATGCAATAGTGACACTGCTGGTTCAAAGAGTGTAGACAGTTTTATAGTGGTTTGGACATAGTGAAATGAAACATTTATTAAAGAAATTTGATTTATAGTTTATTTCTTCAATTACCCACTTTTCTTTTTTTATAAGTTTTTATTGCTATTGAAGATTTTTAATTTTATGTAATCAAAATTGTACATTTTATGTTTTGCTATCCTTTGTGCTTCATATTTGTTCATAACCTGTTCCTCTTCCCATAGATCTGAAAAATAATAAAGGTAATGTCTTTCTCATTCTTCTCAACTTTTTATGATGTGATCCTTTACAGATAAATATGTAACCATTTAGAGCTTATCCTAGTTTATGACCAGGTTATTGATTTATAACTACTTTCTACAAGGTTATTTTTCAGATTTCCCAGGAGAGTTTAACAGTGAATTATTACCTTTAAATCTAAGTTTTCTATTTGTTTCCTGTAAAAGATAGAACTCTGGAGAAGTATACTTGAAACAAGATGTTAACTCCGTGGAATTAAAATAATGCTTATCTAGTTTAGCATGTATTTAGTACTTAATATAGTTCTACAAGATTGACACCTACATTGACATATTATAATAGAGTATATAAGAGCCAACAAGGCGTGGATGAGAGACACTTCATCTCCCACCATTGTGATGGCTGGCCTGTCTTCCTTCATTTCTCTCACTGAGATCAAGGCCCGTCTGAAGGTTTCTAGAAAGCTAACTGGGTCCCAGGCAAGGAGACAGACTGTGAAGGAGACAATAAAACCTTTTAGACTTTATCCCAGGCTATTCTCGTGGTGATTACACTGCTGAAATGAAGAAGAGGTCCCAAGACCTCCAGAAAGCTTAACCAGAACATTACAGTTTCCAAATAATAGAACCGAATTAATTCCACTGGTCAAAATTTTTTGATCATTTGTAAATCATTTTAAGGATTTCTGTGTTTTTACATTGTTTGAGTCAATCAGGTTGCACAATGGTTAAAGCACTAGGATAGAATTAATAAGTCCTGAGATCAAATCCTGCCTCAGGTATTTACCAGCTGTGTTACCCCATACAACTTAACTCAAATTACTCCCTAATTCATTTTTCTCATTAATGAAAATAATATTAATAAAAAAATTCTCATAGTTGATATCAGGATAAAATGAGATATTTAAATATATGTTTGCAAATTTGAAAGCATTATATAAATCATATCTATTATTTTATTATTATTACTATGCCCCCTTCTCATTTTTCATCATTTCTCTTTTAATTTTTCCCTCTAGATTAATTTAACTGTATTTTATAGTGTTATTGATATGGAACTCAGCAAAGTAATTCATGTAGTAGTGCCATTTTATGATACTTGTTTGGCATAACTATGAGAAATTAATATTTTTACAATTATTTAAGTTTACATGTACATTCCTATTTTTTCCTATTTGATTGAGTGTACCTTGAGACCTTGTTGAGTCTTTTCATTACTGCTCATGAATCTTTGGTATATCCCTGATACCTCACTCTCACCTGTGACTCCAAGAAGGTGCAACATGTGCAGTGGCCATAACCGTATCGACAATCTGGACAGGCAGGCTATACCACTGTAAGGGTAACTGACAGGACTGAAACCCTCTGGTCAGTTAGAAGGTTGCCTTCCCCAAGTAGGTCAAGGCTGTACTCAGCAGTTTGAAAATAATTTGTTCCAATGGTCATAAAAGCAGGTGAAGTAAGGATTAGGGAGTGCTTAGGGTTTGCTCAGACATGGAAAATGTCAAGGTTATCCATAGTAACTCAAATAATTGTCAATCGATTTAGTTTTTTTCTAGCCACTGAACTCGTATGAATCTGGCTGTTGACTTCTTGCAACTCTACTTCCATTAAATTTAATTCACAATCAAGTCAAGACCATGCTGTGATATCTTGGTCTTCTTTGAAAATAAAGGACAAATAAACAACAATGTAATCTAATACAGAGACTCCTAATTAGTTTATACATTCTTTATTAAATCAAAATTTTATTCTCATCTCTTCCTGCTCATTTTTAATCTATAAAAATTATGATATTTATGTAGGTATTTTTATGTCTTGTAACTTTCCTGGTATTTATTTCAATTCAATTTAGTTAATTTCTTAGGTTCTCTAATTAAAATATATTATAACAAAAAGTGATTATTTTGAATCTTTGACTATTTTTATTTCTTGAATTTATATTGTTAATTGTTCATTTTATGACAAAAGATATTTCTAGCATTAAATAAAGTAATAGTGGTATAAGTAGACATCTTTCCTTTACTTGTGATCTTTACTCTGTCTCTTGAGTTCTTAAACTTTTCCATTTCTGATGCCTTTTAGCCTGAGAAATTTTTAAGCAAACTTGGGCATATAAATCAAATCTTTATTGATAACAAAACCTAAAGAAATTTATTTTAAAATAATTGTATGATATATATATATATATAATTTATCATTTATAAGATGAAAATACTAATAAGATATGCATGTTTATTTTCACATAAAAATTAAATCCTCATGAAATATTTGATAGTGCAGGATCTAGAGTTTCAATGTTTTTTCAGAGTTTATCAATATCTTTATTTTATATTTGTCAATGTTGATAATGTTCTTTTGCATAAATACATAGTAGTAAATGGCAGAAGTGAACTTAGGATCATTTTAGAAATTGTTGGAAATTCTGTCCTAATTGCAAGCCTAAATTCATTTAACATTTTTTTTTTTTTTTAGGAAACTTAAATTGAAAACCCGTGTTGCTTGACAACTTGGCAACTTCTTATTGAACTTTTAGTGGCAGATGAGTGATTTTGCTTTATTTCAATTGGATATAGTTTATGAATCTAATTTACTATTTTAGAAAGTTTGAAGAGAAGTATTTCTGAAACTGTCTCCAGGCACTTCAGATGATCAGTTATAACTTTTACAATTTAATCTTTGGGAAGGTTATTCACAATGACAAAATTACAAGTAGCTGTAAACATTTCTAAAGAACTACTTTCCACCCTATTTTTCTGTATGCTAACATTTTGGTAAAATTTTCAGTTTTATCTTTTAACATAAATATATTGCAATTATTTCCTTGATGTGGCATATTTAAGAAATTTTTTTCAAAAATATCTGACAAATAATACAGTTTTGAAATACATAAACTATTATTAAAAATCATATTTCTGCTCAGTCAAAAATATAACAATTTTATCTTTCATTTTCAGTGATCTACTTAAAACTAGCCGTTTTGTAAGCAACTTGCCTGTGCAAGTAACATTAAACATTTATAACCAGAGTTCATGGTTTTACAAAGGTCTGAAAGCAAATGACTTTTAAGGTCACTGTTTTTAATGAAGTTAATGATTTTGAGAGCATTGAAAGCACAGCTTCTAATTCTGATGATATTTTTTTGGTTTCATGTGCCTTCTGATGGATTATATAATGAGTAAAAATGATATTTTCATTACCACCAGATTCAAATTTGCTAGAAATCCAAAATTCTTCCCCATCATTATTCCAGCATTGTAAAGTCCAAGTTAGCTAGCTCCATGGAGGCCTCAGGATCAGCCAGAGTCAGGATAAGCAAAAGTCTTTGGTTTGTAGGGGGAGAAGTGAAGGAGATGGACAAAACTGTCAGGAGTTTTGCCAAGGATCCCTCCTTGATTCTAGAATTCTGAATCTACACACTTTTCTCCTCCTAATCCTGAGACCAAGTGAAGTTCTTTCCCTCTTGCACTCTTCCCTCTAATCCTTATCTACAATTCTCTTAATCCCAAACATTGAGCCAGCATTAACTGAGAGAAGAGCAATTCCAAACATACACTAACAGAGTCATTGTCCAATAAGTAATTACCCTTAAGTGCTTGGTTGTCTGATTCAAGTGCACCTATTTAGAGTTTCAGCCCTTTACATCTCCCGCTTTCTTTTGTTTTAGAACACAAGTGGTCCCACCATCCCTGACTTCTCAGGGAGATGAGAACCCCAAAAAGGAGATGATCACCCTCCCTGACTTCTCAGGAAAGGAGGTGAAAGCACAAAAAAGAAGTTCACACCCTCCCTGACTTCTCAGGAAGAGAGATGAAAAATCCCAAAGGGAAGTGGGGAGTCAAGCTAGATATTGCTAGCAGGTTTCTGGGCTGAAGGGTCTTACTAGAAACAGGAACACACAAACCCATCAGCATGGGAGGTATTACACAAGCACGTAGCAATAAAGCACAGGCTACCAGTGACGACTCTCCCACAACTGGTGCAGGCTCAATGTGGTATAACAAATATGAATTGTACATGCAAGTAGTGGCATAACAAATAATATGAATCAACATGGTATTGTAAAATATTATCAGAAGTCCTAGAAAGAAGGTATGTAAATAACAATCGCACATACATTTCCTTCAACAACCAAGAGATAGTCCAAAACCAATCTATTGTCCATTACTTCACGTGTCAGGGAAGCTAATGATCCCTGCAAGTTTTTGAAGCCCTGCAAGTCTTTTTATGTGTTAGGGAATCCAATGATTCCTGCAGATTTTGAAGTCCCACAAGTTTTATCAAGCATGTCTCAGAGAATCCAATAATTCCTAAGGGTTTTGAAGTCCAAAAATTTTTATGTCCATGAGTCAATCTCCACAATTGCCATGTTTTTCACTGGTGGGCACAGTCAGCAACAGAACCACATGATGTTTCTTGGGTGTTCTCCTTTGTTTCAAGGGTCGTCTCCATCTCTCTCTGAAGGACAAGGCAAATACGGCTCGTTGGCATCCATCTGATTCTTTCTTCATCTGTAGAGATACAAGCAAAACTTCTCCCCCAAGCAGTTAACTTATCTGGTCCCTTACATTCACCACTTTTTGAATTTCTCCACATCACCTGATGATTATCTAAAGATAGTGAAGCTTGCACTGGACACTGCCCTTCGGGTGGGTTACAAAATCTATCTGCCAGAGCCAGTGCATTTTTGTCAAAAATCAAGAAATTAATAGTAGAAAGAGCTAAATTAAGAAGTTCTCTAGGTTTACCTGTGGCTCCCCCTTTCTTTTGTTTTGGAGGAGCATTTTAATGTCTCTTTTTTGCTTCTCTACTATTGCCTGACCTTGAGGATTTAAAGATATGCCACTGGTGTGTAAAACCTTACACTATGCACAAAAGTGTGCAAAATGTTTAGAAGTTTATGCAGGCCCATTATCTGTTTTTATTGCTTGTGGCACAACCACAATTGGAAATGAGTGTATAAGGAATTCAGTGACCACTCAGGCTGTCTCTTTTGCTGCTGGTATTGCAAAAGTGAATCCTGAAAAGGTGTTTACCACAACATGGATAAAAGACAGATGACCAAAAGATTTATAATGGGTCACATCCATTTGCCAAATTTCGTTGGGTCTGAAACCACGAGGGTTCTTCCCTGGAGGCAGCGTAGGAGTGTGGAAAGGAAGGCAAGCTGTACAAGCTTTTACTATGCTCCTAGCTTCCTCTTTTGCTATCCCAAATTGCAAATGTAAAGTTCAAGTAACCTGATAATATTTAGAATGAGATCCTTGGGCTTCTTCAAATAAAGGAGTATTGGCCAACATGGTTAGAAGACTATATGCCTTTAAATTACCCTCAAAAATAGGACTTGGAAGTCCACTATGAGAGTGGACATGCAAAATATAAATCTTACCTGGATGCTTTCTCACTTGCTCTTGAAGTTCCTTAAAGTTCCAGAAAAGACTGAAAATTTGGTTTCCTCATTGCCTATTGAAAAGGAGTTCTTATTGCTCTCTGTATAATTAAGTTATGAGATTATACAGCACAAGTATTATATTTGGATGCATGTGTAAAGATTGTTGGTCTTTTAAGAGGAACTTTAGAAACCTTTTCTTTAAGAATCCAATCCCAGCTTTTGATAAAATCCAACATCCATTCCTATTAAAAACACTTGAGAGTATAAGAATGAATGGACTTTTCCTTAAAATAATCAGTAGCATCTATTTAAAACCAGCAGTAAGCATCATATGTAATGGGGACAAACTGCAACCATTCCCAGTAAGATTAGGAATGAAACAAGGTTACCCACTATCACTGTTTCTATTTAATATTGTATTAGAAATGCTAGCTTTGGCAATAAGAGTAGAGAAAGAGATTAAAGGAATAAGAATAGTCAGTGAAGAAACCAAATTATCACTCTTTGCTGATGATATGATGGTATATTTAGACAACCTCAGAGATTCTACTGAAAAGTTATTAGAAATAATCCACACCTTTAGCAAAGTTGCAGGATACAAAATAAACCCACATAAGTCATCAACATTCTTATATATCACTAACAAAACCCAACAGTTAGAGTTACAAAGAGAAATTCCATTTAAAGTAACTACTGATTTTATAAAATATTTAGGAATCTATCTGCCAAGGCAAAATCAGAAACTTTATGAGCAAAACTGCAAAACACTTTCCACACCAATTAAGTCTGATCTAACCAACTGGAAAAATATTAAATAATGCTTGGATTGGGTGAGCGAATATAATAAAGATGACAATACTACTTAAACTAATCTATTGATTTAGCACTATACCAATCAGACTCCCAAAAAACTATTTTGATGACCTAGAAAAAATAACAACCAAGTTCATATGGAAAAACAAAAGGTCAAGAATTTCAAGGGAATTAATGAAAAAAAAAAATCAAATGAAGGTGACCTAGCTGTACCAGATCTAAAATTATATTATAAAGCAGTGGTTACTAAAACCATCTGGTACTGGCTAAGAAATAGACTAGTTGCTCAATGGAATAGGTTAAGTTCAAAGGACAAAACAGCCAATAACTTTAATAATTTAGTGTTTGACACACTTAAAGGCACCAGTTTTGGGGATAAGAATGCATTAATTGACAAAAATTGCTGGGAAAATTGGAAATCAGTATGGCAGAAATTAGGCATTGACCCACACTTAACACCGTACACCAAGATAAGGTCAAAATTGGGTTCAATTAGAGGTCAAAAGAGAAAGGAATTTATGACCAAAGAAGAACTAGAGATCACTATTGACCAGAAAATGAAAAATTTTCATTATATCAAATTGAAAAGTTTTTGTTCAAACAAAACTAATGCAGACAAGATTAGAAGGGAAACAATAAACTGGGAAAACATTTTTACAGGCAAAGGTTTTGATAAAGGCCTCCTTTCAAAATTATATAGAGAATTGACTCTAATTTATAAGAAATCAAGCCATTCTCCAATTGATAAATAGTCAAAGGATATGAACAGACAATTCGCAGACAAAGAAATTAAAACAATTTCTAGCCATATGAAAATATGCTCCAAATCATTATTAATCACAGAAATGCAAATTAAGACAACTCTGAGATACCACTACACACTTGTCAGATCGGCTATAATGACAAGGAAAGACAATGCAGAATGTTGGATGGGATGTGGGAAAACAGGGACACTGATACATTGTTGGTGGAATTGTGAACATATCCAGCCATTCTGGAGAGCAATTTGGAACTATGCTTAAAGAGTTATCAAACTGTGCATACTCTTTAATCCAGCAGTGTTTCTAATGGGCTTATATCCCAAAGAGATACTAAAGAAGGGAAACGGACCTATATGTACCAAAATGTTTGTGGCAGCCCTGTTTGTAGTGGCTAGAAAGTGGAAAATGAATGGCTGTCCATCAATTGGAGAATGGTTGAGTAAATTGTGTCATATGAACATTATGGAATATTATTGCTCTGTAAGGAATGACCAGCAGGATAAATACAGAGAGGACTGGTGAGACTTACATGAACTGATGCTAAGTGAAATGAGCAGAATCAGGAGATCATTATATACCTCAACAATGATACTATATAAGGATGTATTCTGATGGAAGTGGATTTCTTTGACAAAGAGTTCTAACTCAGTTTCAATTGATCAGATAAGGACAGAAGCAGCTACACCTAAAGAAAGAACACTGGGAAATGAATATAAACTGCTTGCATTTTTCTTTTTCTTCCCGGGTTATTTATACCTTCTGAATTCAATTCTCCCTGTGCAACAAGAGAACTGTTCGGTTCTGCACACATATATGGTATCTAGGATATATTGTAACCTATTCAACATGTAAAGGATTGCTTGCCATCTGGGGGAGGGGGTGGAGAGAGGCAGGGGAAAAATCGTAACAGAAGTGAATGCAAGGGATAATATTGTAAAAAATTACCCTGGCATGAGTTCTATCAATAAAAAGTTATTTAAAAAAAAAAAGGCCATTAAGAGAGCAGTACAATTATCTGGGATTAGATCTGACAAGATAGTAATTTACAAATTAATGTATGCTGTGAAACCATCACAGAGTGACAAATTTTATTAGCCATGGCTCCAAATTTTGCACACAGGTCTCCATTAAAGATAAGCAGACTATTACATAATTGGGATTGGATTCTTTTTTTTTTCTTTCAATTTATTTGTTTTTATTTATTTATTTTAAATTACTTTTTATTGACAGAACCCATGCCAGGGTAATTTTTTACAATATTATCCCTTGCATTCACTTCTGTTACGATTTTTCCCCTGCCTCCCTCCACCCCCTTCCCCAGATGGCAAGCAATCCTTTACATGTTGAATAGGTTACAATATATCCTAGAAACCATATATGTGTGCAGAACCGAACAGTTCTCTTGTTGCACAGGGAGAATTGAATTCAGAAGGTATAAATAACCCGGGAAGAAAAACAAAAATGAAAGCAGTTTATATTCATTTCCAGTGTTCTTTCTCTGGGTGTAGCTGCTTCTGTCCATCTTTGATCAATTAAGGCTCTCTTTATCAAAGAGGTCCACTTCCATCAGAATACATCCTCAAACAGTATCGTTGTTGAGGTGTATAATGATCTCCTGGTTCTGCTCATTTCACTCAGCATCAGTTCATGTAAGTCTCTCCAGTCCTCTCTGTATTCATCCTGCTGGTTGTTCCTTACAGAACAATAATATTCCATAACGTTCATATACCACAATTTACTCAACCATTCTCCAATTGATGGACATCCTTTCATTTTCCAGCTTCTAGCCACTACAAACAGGGCTGCCACAAACATTTTGGCACATACAGGTCCCTTTCCTTTCTTTAGTATCTCTTTGGGGTATAAGACCAGTAGAAACACTGCTGGATCAAAGGGTATGCACAGCTTGATAACTTTTTGAGCATAGTTCCAAATTGCTCTCCAGAATGGCTGGATGTGTTCACAATTCCACCAACAATGTATCAGTGTCCCTGTTTTCCCACATCCCCTCCAACATTCCCCATTATCTTTCCCTGTCATTCTAGCCAATCTGACAGGTGTGTAGTGGTATCTCAGAGTTGTCTTAATTTGCATTTCTTTGATTAATAATGAGTTGGAGCATATTTTCATATGTTTATAAATAGTTTCAATTTCTTCATCTGAGAATTGTCTGTTCATTTCCTTTGACCATTTATCAATCGGAGAATGGTTTGATTTCTTATAAATTAGAGTCAATTCTCTCTATATTTTGGAAATGAGGCCTTTATCAGAACCTTTGATTGTAAAAATATTTTCCCAGTTTATTGTTTCCCTTTTAATCTTGTCTGCATTTTTTTGTTTGTACAAAATCTTTTCAATTTGATATAATCAAAATTTTCTATTTTGTGGTCAATAGTGATCTCTAGTTCTTCTTTGGTCATAAATTCCTCCCTCTTCCACAGGTCTGAGAGATAAACTATCCTATACTCTTCTAATTTATTTATAATCTCATTCTTTATGCCTAGGTCATGAACCCATTTTGACCTTATCTTGGTGTACGGTGTTAAGTGTGGGTCAATGCCTAGTTTCTGCCATACTAATTTCCAATTTTCCCAGCAATTTTTGTCAAATAGTGCATTCTTATCCCAGAAACTGGGGTCTTTGGGTTTGTCAAACACTATATTATTGAAGTTATTGCCTGTTTTGTCCTTTGAACCTAACCTATTCAACTAGTCTATTTCTTAGCCAATACCAGATGGTTTTAGTAACTGCTGCTTTATAATATAATTTTAGATCTGATACAGCTAGGCCACCTTCATTTGATTTTTTTTTTCATTAATTCCCTTGAAATTCTTGACCTTTTGTTTTTCCATATGAACTTTGTTGTTATTTTTTCTAGTTCATCAAAGTAGTTTTTTGGGAGTCTGATTGGTATAGCGCTAAATAAATAGATTACTTTAGGTAGTATTGTCATCTTTATTATATTTGCTCGCCCAATCCAAGAGCATTTAATATTTTTCCAGTTGGTTAGATCAGACTTAATTTGTGTGGAAAGTGTTTTGTAGTTTTGCTCATAAAGTTTCTGATTTTGCCTTGGCAGATAGATTCCTAAATATTGTATACAATCAGTAGTTACTTTAAATGGAATTTCTTTTTGTAACTGTAACTGTTGGGTTTTGTTAGTGATATATAAGAATGCTGATGACTTATGTGGGTTTATTTTATACCTTGCAACTTTGCTGAAGGTGTGGATTGTTTCTAATAACTTTTTAGTAGAGTCTCTGGGATTCTCTAAGTATACCATCATATATATCCTCAGCAAAGAATAATAATTTGGTTTCTTCATTGCCTATTCTTATTCCTTTAATCTCTTTCTCAACTCTTATTGCCAAAGCTAGCATTTCTAATACAATATTAAATAGTAACAGTGATAGTGGGCAACCTTGTTTCACTCCTGATCTTATTGGGAATGGTTGTCGTTTGTCCCCGTTACATATGCTGTTTACTGTTGGTTTTAAATAGATGCTACTGATTATTTTAAGGAGAAGTCCATTTATTCCTATACTCTCAAGAGTTTTTAATAGGAATGGATGTTGGATTTTATCAAATGCTTTTTCTGCATCTATTGAGATGATCATATGGTTTTTGCTAATTTGATTATTAATATGGCCAATTATACTGATAGTTTTTCTAATATTGAACCAGCCCTGCATTCCTGGTATAAATCCTACTTGATCGTGATGTATTATCCTGGAGATGATTTTCTGTAGTCTTTTTGCTAATATCTTATTTAAGATTTTAGCATCAATATTCATTAGGGAGATTGGTCTATAATTTTCTTTCTCTGTTTTCAACCTACCTGGTTTAGGTATCAGTATCATGTCTGTATCATTAAAGGAATTTGGTAGGACTCCTTCATTCCCTATTTTTTCAAATAGTTTATAAAGCATTGGGGCTAATTGTTCTTTGAATGTTTGGTAGAATTCACTTGTAAATCCATGTGGTCCCCCTCGCATAATGGCCTTTTGCAAAATTTTAGCCACAATCAGTGGGTAAGGAGTAAGGTTTTGTTCTGGTTGTGCTGGGAAGTTCATTCACTCTATCACACAGTCTCCTTAATGAAGGACTGCTGTGGGTGCCTCTTTTGTAGCAAAAACTGATATTTCCAAGGGTTTTTGAGTGACTTTTTCAACCACATTGGATAAAGCCAGTTTACCCTCTCTCAAAGCCACTTGAGCTTCTTTTGTAAGCTGGTGTGGTGAGTTTAAAGCACTGTTTCTCCTTAAAATGTCATATAATGGTTGCAATTGACAGGTAGTCAAGCCTAATACTGGACACATCCATTAGATATCTCATCAATTTCTTAAAGTCATTTAATGTGTTTAGCTTCTTTGTTCTAAAGGAAAGTTTTTGTATTGTAAGCACCTTAGGGTATACTTCATATCCTAAATATTGAAAAGGAGCATGTGTTTGAATTTTTTTTTCTGGAGCTATATGCAATTTGTAGTTCCTTAGTGTTTCCATAGTCTTTTGTAGACATGCTTCTAATATTTGTTCCTCACGTGCACATTCCAATATATCATCCATGTAATGTAATAACATTACTTTTGGAAATGCTTTTCTTATTGGAGTAAGAGCAGCTGCAACATACAACATAGTAGGGCTGTTTTTCATTCCCTGTTACAAAATTGTCCAATCATATCTTTTATAAGCCTCAGTTAAGTTAACACTGGCCACTGAAAAGGCAAATCTTTTTGTATCCTCCTTACCTAAAAGGATAGAATAGAAACAATCCTTAATGTGTATGACCCAAAGAGGCCATTCTTTAGGCAACTGAGTATGAGACGCAAGTCCAGGCTGAATAGTTCCTATAGTTTCCATGTGTTCATTTACTTTTCTTTAATCAGTCAACATCCTCTATTTTCCATGTTTCTTTCTTACAACAAATACAGGGGGATTCCAAGGATTTAGAGAAGTTTGTAAGTATCCTTCATCAAGTTGCTCTTGTACTATAACTAATAAGGCCAAATTTTATCTTAGACTAAGGGCTGCTATTCTATCCACACTGGTGTATCAATTTTCCACTGAATAGGAACAGGTGATAGTGTTGGCAGTCTTTCACAAGCAGCCCTGCCTAAAAAAAACAAAATACTCATTTGTAATCCTAACTATTGTAAATCGTCTCTTTCCCACAGATTGATGGGGATTTTTTCAACTATTAAAGGAGTAAAACCTCCTATTTCACCTTCAAAAGTCCATCTCAAAGAAGTACCATTAACTTCAGATGTTATTGATCTTCCTATGCCAGACATACATGTATCTGCCTTAATCTTTGGCCAGTGACTGGACCAGTTTGTATCTCTAATGACTGTATGATCTGCACCTGTGTCTATCAATCCTTCTAATGGTATGTCATTTATATAGATAGTAAGCATAGGTCAGTCAGCTGTCACAGCTGCTGTCTATATTCCTGGATTCTGTTGCTAGGAATCAGAATCTGGGCAACTATCACCAGATTTCTTATTAGGAGTCTGTATCAGTAAACCTGATGCTACTACTTCTCCTGGTTGACAAGTTACACATTGTCTTCCTGTATTAGTGACTGGAATATTAGCTACACATTCCCCAGTTTCCCACATCAGTGTATGGATGAACACTGTTTTATAAGGTGTTCTCTCAGGAGGTGAAATGGTCAAGCCTACTGTGTCTTAAGGCAAGGGATCCATAGGCTGGAGAGGAACAGATTTCACCTCTCCAGGGGCTATCTCAGTAGTCCCAGCTGCATACAACTCTATTTTTCCCAATTGTAACCCTTTCTCCCATCCAGGTTGCTTCCTGCTGATTGATTGTGTAATCCCTTTCTCCCATCAGATTGCTTCTGGGCTGATTGGTCATGTCTGGATATTGAACTTCTAAAGGCTCTCTGGTTGTAGTATTTGGATGCCATCATGCCCCAAGTGTTTTTTGCTTTGGACCCTGGGGCTGGGCCTCTCATCCTGTTTTCCTGAATCTGTCTACATTCTAATGCCCAATGGAAGCCTCTGTTGCATTTTGGACATGGGGTTTGGGGTCTTGTTCTCCCACCCTGTTTTCTCTGTCTCTATGCCAACACTGATCATTCAGATGCCCTACTTTACCACATTGAAAGCATTGACGAGTCTCTCTGGAAGTCCCTTGCAAAAAGGGACCCTGCCTTTTCATGTTCGGATATTAGGAAGTCTGCATCATAGCCTGGCTGTAAAAGGTATCTGTGTCCACCATGGCACAGCATCTTATGATCTCCTCTAAAGGAGCATCCTTGGGCATTCCTAATATAATTCTTTTACAAACCTCATTAGCATTTTCTTTAGCAAGTTACCTTATCATAATATCTGTTGTTGAATTTTCACCAATAGTTCGTATGACAGCTATCTGCAAATGTCCCACAAAAGCAGCAAAGGGTTCATTTGGCCCTTGGGCTATTTTTGTGAAGCCTCTCCTTTATACTGTTTACCTGAGATAAAACCCCATGCTTTGATAGCAGCAGAAGCAAGTAGTTCATTTGCTGCAATGGGGTAATTAATCTGTTCTGAAATGTCTGCATAAGAACCTACACCTGTTAATTGGTCATAGGTGATTGGAGTATTAACTCCACTTTGACTATTTTGTTGGACTTGTATCCTTCAGAGCTCAGTATATTCAGAAAGCCACAACTAGTTTTGTCCAAGTTCTAAGCATGTCCTTGATACTGATTTCCAGTCATTAGGGGTTAAGTTTTCATAAGCCAAATTCTCTAATAACATCTTAACATAAGATGATGTAGCCCCATAAAGATTTCAAGCCTTTTTCAGGTCTTTGAGAATTTCTAGATCAAAAGAAGTGTATCTTCTACTTTCTTGACCTGAAGAGTTAAACTGTTGAATCACAGAATACATGTCTCTTCTAAAATCATCTGTATTCTGCCCTTCTTCTGTGGTTTTAAAGTATTGCCTTTTGCAATCTAGTCATAGGAGGGGGTGGTGGGGGAAGTGCTGGTGATATCACTGACCTTTCCACTTCTTCTCCTCCCTCCATCCTGAAAGGTGAAGTTGATGACAGGGTATTAGCGACACGCTCTGATGTAGGTGAAGTTGAAGCTGGGCTGTGAGAGTGAGAATCACCCTGCCCTTCAAGTTCACTTAAGTCCTCATATCCTCTGGCAATATTGTCATTAATCTGTCCTTTGTTTTCCTCTTTCCTCACACTTCCTCATCTGGCTGTTCTTAAAACTTTTCTTTTTTCTATAACTTGTGGGATTCTTTAAGGCCAATTGTATTAAGTTGTATATATAGAATGTTTCCTTGGAAATTGAATCAGGAGCATTATCATTATAATATTCACATAGTTGACCTCCTACTAGTTTCCAATTATCTGCCTCTATTTCTTCTTCTTTGAAGAACCAATGGGACATACATTCTAATATATCCACAAATCCATCAATCTGCTCCCAAGTTACAATCAAACCCTGTATCTTTATAAATCTGAGTATACTTCTTGTAGATCTCCCTCATAGTGGGGTTTGGGAGAAGGAGGGGTGGGTGGAGAGAATTTTTTTCTTAATATCTGCCCCATTTCTAGTTTACCTCTTAAAAAATTAAGTTCCCTGTTTGTCTCTTAAAATGCTCACTCTATTTCCTGGTTACCTGGGACTTCTTCAGTGAAATTAGGATGCTTGGTCCATGTTGGGTGCCAGTTGTGAAGAAGAGGCTAGTTCCTTGGAGGGCCTCAGGGTCAGCCAGAGTCAGGATAAATTAAAATCCTTGGTCTTTAGGGGGAGAAGTGAAGGAGACAGACAATCTTCGAGGAGTTTTGCCAAGGATCCCTCCTTGATTCTAGAATCTTGAATCTCCACATTTTCTCCATCTTGTCCTGAGTCCAAGTGAAGTTCTCTAGTTTCTCTCACTCCAACCCCTAATTCTTTTATCTACAATTCTCTTAACCCCAAACATTGAGCCATCATTAACTGAGAGAAGAGCAATTCCAAACATATACTAATAGAGTCATTGTCCAATAAGTAATTACCCTTAAGTACTTGGTTGTTTGATTCAAGTGCACCTATTCAGAGTTTCAACCCTCTCTGTACAAATTCCAACAATTTTTTTTTTCTGTTGTAAATCTTTATTTGTGAAAAAGTCATTTACTTTAAGATACATATCTTTCCTCCTCCTGTGACCTGCCAAAGGACAACAAAATAGTAATTGCTCATGTCTATTTGATTCATAAATACATATCTTATGTAAACAACTGTGCCATGTCAGAAATATCATTTGTTTCATCTAACTTTGCAAAGTCTAGTAGTAAGCTGCTAGAAATGATCATTAATAATGTCAGAAATTATTTTGGAAACAATTATTTGATAAAGGGATTGTATTAATTTCATGCCCCATACTTTTCCCCATGAACTATTACTGACATTTTAATAGCAGCTGGTAATATAAGGTCTTTTCAAATCATATGGGTTTTTTTTCATCTTTGTAATTAAATAAGTTCATAAGAAAATACATTTCATTGATAGTAACAAATTTATCAAAATAGTGCTTTTTTTTGAAGATTTAAATTATTCAATATATTCCTTTGATTTATTACAATACATCACAATCTTGTTATTAAATGTCATTTTATTTTGACTAGTTTTATGGTTCCCACAGCCAAAACTTCTTTACAAATTAAGCAAAGAGATTTTTTTTCCCTTTCTCCCCCCACACCATCATCATTATTAGAAGTAAATCCATATTGCACAAACGACTAGACATGTTTTCTTTTTCTTGGCAACTTCGTTATACTACAGCCTGGTAGCAAAGTCTGTGCCTCATTGTCAAAAATATTTTTATTTCTTTGGTATTAATTTAGCCACTTATTCAAAACCAAAAAAAAATTGTCCTAAAATATAAATGAATGCTGTTAATAATTCCTCAAATGAATATTTTAGTTTATGCAATTACAATTGACTATGCAAATTTTTTTAAAAAATTGATGTTCACACTCTACACACACATATCAAAGTTATAGTGGAGAAATATTATTAAAGGGCTTTCTGTTTCTCTAAAAAAAGAAAAGAAGGTTTTATGAAAAAAAAACAATAAAATTGATAAACCTTTAGTAAATCTGATTAGAAAAAGGAAAGAGAAAATCAAATTAGTAGTCTTAAAAATGAAAAGGGAGAACTTTCCACTAATAAAGAGGAAATTAAAGAAATAATAAGGGGCTACTTTGACCAACTTTATGCCAATAAATTTGATAACGTAAGGGAAATGGATGACTACCTCCAGAAATATAGGCTTCCCAGATTAACAGAGAAGGAAGTAAATTGATTAAATAGTCCCATTTCAGAAAAAGAAATAGAACAAGCTATTAATCCACTCCCTATAAAAAGTCCCCAGGACCAGATGGATTTACATTTGAATTCTACCAAACATTCAAAGAACAATTAGCCCCAATGCTATATAAATTATTTGATAAAATAGAGAATGAAGGAGTCCTACCAAATTCCTTTTATGACACAAACATGGTACTGATACCTAAATCAGGTAGATTGAAAACAGAGAAAGAAAATTATATGTTGGAATCCTTACTAACTGCTAACTAATTAGAGTTGATCTAATCTTACAAGAAGATGTTTTGGGCAGAACCTGAAACAAGGTACTAAGTAGAACTAATTAATACAAGGCTTGTGTTCACACCTTTACTCATTGGAGTTCAATGAGTTCACACCTCCCTTGAAGCTCTTTGGGCCAGAGAGCACTAGCATAAATAGAGCTTCAATGGGCCAGTCAAAGAAGTTCTTCAGAGGAAGAAGCTACAAGTCGAGATTTCACTGGAATGACATGAAGAGTGGAGCTGGCTGGAGGCTGAAGAAAGCAGAGGCAGAAGTAAAGGACAAAGCGGCAAGAGCTCTTGGAACCAAGCAGAGAGATAGGCCTCTAAGCTAACCGGGCTATAAAAGACATAATAAAAGATCTGAACTTTTATCACCTGGCGGTGTTTTGAGAAGAAGAAGCTCACCACATTTTGGTGCCTGAACAGGGATCGATTCAGATCCATCTGAACTAGATCACAACAATTATAGATCATTCTCCCTAATGAATATTGATGCTAAAATCTAAATAAGATATTAGCAAAAAGACTACAGAAGATCATCTCCAGGATAATACACCCTGGTCAAGTAGGATTTATACCAGGAATGCAGGGCTGGTTCAATATTAGGAAAACTATCAGTATAATTGGCCATATTAATAACCAAATTAACAGAAACCATATGATCATTTAAATACATGCAGAAAAAGCATTTGATAAAATTCAAAATCCATTCCTATTAAAAACACTTGAGAATATAGGAATAAATGGACTTTTCCTTAAAATAACCAGCAGCATCTACTTAAAACTAGTAGTAAGCATTATATGTAATGAGGACAAACTGCAACCATTCCCAATAAGATCAGGAGTGAAACAAGGTTGCCCACTTTCACCATTACTATTTAATATTGTATTAGAAATGCTAGCTTTGGCAATAAGAGTTGAGAAAGAGATTAAAGGAATAAGAATAAGGAATGAAGAAACCAAATTATCAGTCTTTGCTGATGATATGATGGTATACTTAGAGAACCCCAAAGATTCCACTAAAAAGTTATGAGAAATAATATACACCTTTAGCAAAGTTGCAGGATACAAAATAAACCCACATAAGTCATCAGCATTCTTATATATCACTAACAAAACCCAACAGTTAGAGTTACAAAGAGAAATTCTATTTAAAGTAACTACTGATTGTATAAAATATTTAGGAATCTATCTGTGAAGGGAAAATCAGAAACTTTATGAGCAAAACTACAAAACACTTTCCACACCAATTAAGTCTGATCTAACCAACTGGAAAAATATTAAATAATGCTTGGATTGGGTGAGCGAATATAATAAAGATGACAATACTACTTAAACTAATCTACTGATTTAGCACTATACCAATCAGACTCCCAAAAATCTATTTTAATGACCTAGAAAAAATAACAACAAAGTTCATATGGAAAAACAAAAGATCAAGAATTTCAAGGGAATTAATGAAAAAAAAAATCAAATGAAGGTGGTCTAACTGTACCAGATCTAAAATTATATTATAAAGCAGTGGATACTAAAACCATCTTGTATTGGCTAAGAAATAGACTAGTTGATCAATGGAATAGTTTAGGTTCAAAGGACCCAACATTCAATAACTTTAATAATCTAGTTTTTGACAAACCCAAAGACCCCAGTTTGTGGGATAAGAATGCATTATTTGACAAAAATTGCTGGGAAAATTGAATTGCAGGAGAATTAGTCTATTTTTCCTTATAATATGGATTCCAACAATAGATGTTTATAAGGACAGTGCATATCATATGGTGTTAAATCTGTGATTGAAAAAGTATATTTTTTAAAGAGATATATCAACTTCTTAGTGGTGGGGATAGGGAGAATGTTTTGCCAAATATGATTGGTCCCTCATTAAAGATTAGAGTAAGGAATCAGGAAGATGGATTCTAATAGCTTTATTGGAGTCTTTCTTGCTTTTTATGTTTGTCTGCTTTCAAATTCATTTCTAGTCATTTCTGTACATTGTTTTTGAGCCAGGAGAAGGGAATTTCTTTTCTTTCTATGACCTCCAACAACCAAAACAAATAGAAACAAGTAAAATGGAAAACATGTGCTTGCCCAGAGACATTAGACTCTGGACATAAGTTCCTAACTTTCTTTTTGATTTCTGTTTCCTTTCATTGATGTTGATTAGCAATAAAAATTATAAATCTCATATAATATCACCAAAGAATTGAAAGGTATTTAGTATGTTATAATTGTAACATATCTTGCCTTTCTGCTACAATCTGGAGAGGGAGTATACTAGGCATGATGGAGAAGGCTGAGGGATAGCATTTAAAGGGACTTAATTCATGATAGAGAAAGAAAAAGAATAGTCAAATGGAGAAATTTTGAATTCACAAAAATAAAAAAAGAGAAAGTTTGAATGTAATTTAATGTTATTCATGGCATTGTTTGGATATATGATTTTTAGGCAGAAAATATTAGGGCACAATATATATATTGTGAGGACAAATAGAAATCTGGGGGCATTTCATAGTCTTAATAAAATGTAGGAAAACTAAAAATATTGGGTTCCTGGTTTCAATTCAAAATTGAAGTCTAATTTGGGGCATTGAACACTGTAATGTGGATCAAATGTATCTCTTTTATTCAGCATTCTATGGGAATTAAGTTGTGAAGGAAACTCCTTGGTTAGATCTCATCCTGGGAGGAAATTCAGGCTCAGAGGGAGAGGAAACTAGGAACTGAGAAGGATGGATATTAACACAAAAGGGGGTTGGACCTTTAAGCAATATGTGGTTGAGGAATCAAAGGAAATACTATGGCATATGTTTGTTATGAACTGAATAATAATTGAGATAGCAGATGGACCTATGATTTTATTTATATAAAGGACACCTGGGTAAGGAAAGACTCACTACCATTTTATGTTGGCACCTTATCTGCAAATTATTATCTTAACTAAATTCCTAAAGCATTGAGAGTTTAAGTCACTTGGTCATCACACACATGCAAAATATACCAATGGTAGTACTTGACACTAAGTTTCCTGGCTAAGAGTTTAGATCTCTGTCAACTATTCTGTGATACCTACCTTACTATGTATCAGGTAAAGCTGATTTGAAAAAATCTTGTTAAATACATTATTATAATGTCCTTTTTTTTTTTTTTTTTTTTTTTTTTTAAGGAGGGAATGTAATGAATCTAGCTCAGCCACTGACATATAAAGGAGAGGGCTAACCTCAAAATAGGGAAGAGAACTACTGATAATCTAACTTGTTAATGCTCACTAAACTTATGTATTAATTTAAAAACTTGGACCAATTCAAAGAATGTGATAATTGTGTATTTCAAATCAGCTGGAGTCAGGAATTCAAGTTAAGGGAAAAATCTTCAATCTTTATTCTTTTTGAGGTAAAGGGGGATTGCAATAGCAATATGGGCAGCTGTGACAGGAAGCCAGCCAGCAGAGGTGAAAGAGGATTGCAGGTGAAGGTGGGGTCACCATAGCAATGCGTGCAGCTGTGTCAAGCAACCAGCCAGCAGTCTCTCTTTCTGCTTCCCTTTTCATTCCCCTGCCTCCACCCCCCAAAATTGTCATTTCCTATATAACACATCAGGACTTGCACAAAGAGGGGGTGAGGGCCATTCTTTCTCCTAGCATATATATTAATAGAGTATAGTCCAATTTCTATTTAGCCTCACGTGCTTGGGACCTCAGTGTATCAACTCGAGCCTCAGCCCATTACATCTCCCAATTTCTTTTGTTTTAGAACACAGGTGGTCATGCCATCCCTGACTCCTCAGGGAGGTCAAAGTCTTCAAGGGCAGATGATCACACCCTCCCTGACTTCTCAGGAAAGGAGATGAAAGCACTAAAAATGAGGTGATCACAACCCCCCTGACTTCTCAGGAAGGGAGGTGAAAGCACTAAAAAGGAGGTGATCACGACCCCCCTGACTTCTCAGGAAAGGAGGTGAAAGCACTAAAAATGAGGTGATCACAACCCCCCTGACTTCTCAGGAAGGGAGGTGAAAGCACTAAAAAGGAGATAATCACGCCCTCCCTGACATCTCAGGAAGAGAGATGAAAAGCACCAAAGGGAAGTGGGGATTGCTAGCAGGTTTCTGGGCTAAAGAGTCTTATTAAAAACAGGTATGTACAAACCCATCAGCATGGAGGGTATTACACAAACACATAGCAATAATGCAGAAGCTATTAGTGATGACTCTCCCCACAGTCAGTGCAGGCTTGATGTGGTGCAACAGACATGAATTGTATATGCAAGTAATGATATAACAAACAATATAAATCAACATGGTGTTGTAAAAGATTTCCAGAAGTCCTAGAAGGAGGGTATGTAAACAATAGTCACACATACACCTTCTTCAGCAGCCAAGAGATAGTACAAAACCAATCTATTGTCCATTGATTGCTTCATGTCCCAGGGAATCCAATGGTCCCCACAAGTTTTTGCAGTCCTGCAACAGTCTTTTTATGTGTTAGGGAATTCAATGACTCGAGCAGATTTTGAAGTCTTGCAACAGTCTTAACATTTCTCAGAGAATCCAATGATTCCTGAGGGTTTTTAAGTGCTACAACAGTCTTATGTCTCAGAGAATACAATGATTCCTTAGGGTTTTCCCGTCCTACAATAATCTTATCATGTCTCAGAGAATCCAATGATTCCTGAGGCTTTTGAAGTCCAACAATGCTCTTTCAGTGATGGGCACAGTCAGCAACGGAATGACCCGAAGTTTCAAGAGTCTGCTCAGTCTCTCTTCAATGGACAAGGCAAATACGGCTTGTTGGCACCCATCTCCACTTTTGAGATACAAGAAAACCCTTTCCCCCAAGCAGTTAACCCATTTTGTCCATTCCATTCATCACTTTCTGGGTCTCTCCACATCACCTGGCGATTATCTAAAGATAGTGGAGCTGCTTGCACTGGACATTGCCCTTCTGGTGGGTTATAAAACCTGTTTGCCAGAGCCAGTGCATCTTCGTCAAAAATCAAGAAGTTAATAGTATAAAGGGTTAGATTTAGAAGTTCTCTAGGGTTACCTGTGGCTCTCCCTTTCTTTTGTTTTTGGAGCAGAGTTTTAATGTCTGTTTCTCCTCTATACTATTGCCTGTCCTTGAGGATTAAAAAGTATGCCAGTGGTGTGTAAAATCTTATACTGTGCACAAAAGTGTGCAAAATGTTTGGAGATATATGCAGGACCATTGACTGTTATTATTGCTTGTGGCACACCCATAATAGCAAATACTTGTGTGAGGAATTCAGTGACCACTCAGGCTGTCTCTTTTGCTGCTGGTATTGCAAAAGTGAATCCTGAAAAGGTGTCTACCACAACATGGATAAAAGATAGACGACCAAAAGATTTATAATGGGTCACATCCATTTACCAGATTTCATTGGGTCTTAAACCATGAGGATTCTTCCCTGGAGGCAGTGTAGGAGTATGGAAAGGAAGGCAAACAGTACAGGCTTTTACTATGCTCCTAGCTTCCTCTCTAGTTATTCCAAATTGTAAATGTAAAGCTCCAGCAGCCTAATGATATTTATAATGAGATGCCTGGACTTCTTGGAATAAAGGAGTATTGACCAACATAGTTAGAAGGCTATCTGCCTTTGAATTACCATAAAAAATGGGACCTGCAAAGGATATGAACAGACAGTTCTCAGATGAAGAAATTAAAACTATTTCTAGCCATATGAAAATATGCTCCAAATCATTATTAATCAGAGAAATGCAAATTAAGACAACTCTGAGATACCACTACACACCTGTCAGATTGGCTAGAATGACAGGGAAAGATAATGCGGAATGTTGGAGGGGATGTAGGAAAACAGGGACACTGATACATTGTTGGTGGAATTATGAACACATCTAGCCATTTTGGAGAGCAATTTGGAATTATGCTGAAAAAGTTATCAAACTATGCATACCCTTTGATCCGGCAGTGTTTCTACTGGGCTTATACCCCAAAGAGATACTAAAGAAGGGAAAGGGACCTATATGTGCCAAAATGTTTGTGGCAGCCCTGTTTGTAGTGGCTAGAAGCTGGAAAATGAATGGATGCCCCTCAATTGGAAAATGGTTGAGTAAATTGTGGTATATGAACATTATGGAATATTATTGTTCTGTAAGAAATGACCAGTAGGATGAATACAGAGAGGACTGGCGAGAACTGATGGTAAGTGAAATGAGCAGAACCAGGAGATCATTATATACCTCAACAATGATACTGTTTGAGGATGTATTCTGATGGAAGTGGATCTCTTCGATAAAAAGATCTAATTCACTTTCAATTGATCAAAGATGGACAGAAGCAGCTACATCCAAAGAAAGAACACTGGGAAATGAATGTAAACTGCTTGTATTTTTGTTTTTCTTCCCAGGTTATTTCTACCTTCTGAATCCAATTCTCCCTGTGCAACAAGAGAACTGTTCGGTTCTGCACACATATATTGTATATAGTATATATATAGTATATAGTATACAGTCTATAGGATATACTGTAACCTATTTAACATGAATAGGACTGCTTGGCATCTGGGGGAGGAAGTGGAGGGAGGGAGGGAAAAAATGGAACAGAAGTGAGTGCAAAGGATAATGTTGTAAAAAATTACTCTGCCATGGGTTCTGTCAATAAAAAGTTATCTAAAAAAATGGGACCTGGAAGTCCACTATGAGAGTGGACATGCAAAATATAAATCTTACCTGGATGCTTTCTCACTTGCTCTTGAAGTTCCTTAAAGAGCTGATATATACTAGAGGATGCAAATTTTATTTGGGCTGTGTCAATTCTTTGTACCACACCTACTGAATAGGCTGAATCAGATATTATATTTATCTCTCCTGGATATAAGTAAGAGATAGAATGATCACATACAATTCATTCTGCTGAGTGGACTGAAAAGGAGTTCTGACAACTCTCTTTTTAGTTAAGTCATGAGTTAAGACACAAATATTATGTCTGGATGCTTCTGTAAAGATAGTTGGTCTTTTAAGAGGAACTTTAGAAACTTTTTCTTCAAGAATCCATCACCAATTATGTAAAAGTCTGGTTATCTTTAATGAAGACCTGTGTGTAAAATTTGGAGCCATGGCTAATAAAATTTGCCACTCTGGGATGGTCTCACAGCACACATTAATTTGTGTATTGGTATAAAAGGTATATATCTTGTTAGGGCTTGTCCCAGATAATTGTACTGCTGGCTTAATGGCCTTTAATAAAATTCTAGCCACAAGCACTGGGTAAAGAGTAAGGCTTTGTTCTGGTTGAGCCAGGAGGTTCACTCACTCTATCACATTGTCTCCTTGATGAAGGACTGCTGTGGGTGCCTCTTGTGTGGCAAAAACTGATATTTCCAAGAATTTTTGAGTGACTCTTTCAACCACATTGGATAAAGCCATTTTAACTTTTCTCAAAGCCTCTTGAGCTTCTTTTGTAAGCTGACGTGGTGAATTTAAAGCACTGTCTCCCCTTAAAATGTCATATAATGGTTGTAACTGATCAGTAGTCAAGCCTAACACTGGTTGCATCCATTGAATATCTCCTATAAATTTCTGAAAATCATTTAAGGTGTTTATCTTCTCTGTCCGTAAGGACAATTTTTGTACTGTAAACACCTTAGGGTATTTTACGTATCCTAAATATTGAAAAGGAGCACGTCTTTGAATTTTTTCTTCAGCTATGTACAATTTGTAGTATCTTAGTGTTTCTTTGGTCTTTTGTAGACATGCTTCTAATATTTGTTCCTCAGGTGCACATCCCAATATATCATCTATATAATATAATAGCATAAATTTTGGAAATGCTTTTATTACTGGAGCAAGAGCAGCAGCAACATATATTTGACACATAATGGGGCTGTTTTTTATTCCCTGTGGCAAAACTATCCATTCATATCTTTTATAAGGCTCAGCTAAGTTAATGCTGGGCACTGAAAAGGCAAATCTTTTCATATCCTCTTTATCCAGAGGAATAGAATAGAAATAATCCTTAATATCTATGACCCAAAGAGGCCATTCTCTAGGCAATTGAGTAGGAGATGGAAGTCCAGGCTGAAGAGTTCCCATAGTTTCCATCTGTTCATTCACTTTTCTTAAATCAGCGAGCATCCTCCATTTTCTAGATTTCTTTTTTACAATGAACACTGGGGAATTCCAAGGACTTAGAGAAGGTTGTAAGTAAATAAGGACTGAATTTTATTGCTACCTAAGGGCCACTGTTCTATCCACACTGGTGTATCAATTTTCCATTGGATAGGAACAGGTGAAAGTGTTGGCAGGCCTTCAATAGCAGCCCTGCTTAAAAAACCGAAGTACTCATTTTTAACACTAATTGCTGTAAAGTATCTTTTCCCCACAGATGGGGATTTTTGCAGTTATAAACAGAGTAAAAACTCCTGTTTTGCCTTCAAAAGTCCATCTCATAGGGGCAGCACTAACTTCAGCTGCTATTGATCCTCCTACACCAGACATGTAGATGTCTGTTTTAATTTCTAGCCAGTGACTGGGCCAATTGGCACCTCTAATGATTGTACAATCTGCACCTGTGTCTACCAATCCTTTTGATAGTAGGCCATTTATATAGATCATGAGCATAGGTCGGTCAGCTGTTACAGCTGCTCTCCAGTATATTCCTGGATTTTGTGGTCTGGAGTCAGAATCTTTGTGACTATCACCAGGTTGCTTATTAGGATTCTGTATGAGTAAACCTGATGCTACTACTTCTCCTGGGTGATAAGTCACACATTGTCTACCTGTATTAGTGACTGGGATATTATCTACACATTCCCCAGTTTCCCACATCAGTGTGTGGATGGACACTCTTTTGGGTGACAAGACCCAGAAGAAGATTGAGCAAAAGAAACTAGGAAACTGGCATCATACATGTAAGGAAAGAGCATAGGAGACAATATTGTCATGGAAATCTAGAGAAAAGAGAGAATCTAAAAAAAAGTTCAATGTATTGTGTCAGAGGTTGAAGAAAGTTAAAAAAAAAATGAGTGCTAAGGAATGGCCTTAATATTGGCAACTAAAAGGTCATTAGCAACTTTGTAGAAGTCAATTTCAGTTGAATGATGAGGTCAGAAGCATTATTATGGTAAAGTAGTATGTCTATGTGGAAAACAATGTAAAATAGGTGACCAACAACACAATGTTAAGAATAAATTATGTAAAATGGAATCCATTATAGTTTTACTTTGTTTAAAATTCATTATCAATTTTCCTAACTAGAATCAAATATCACTTCAAAGTTTAAGAGACACTTTAACTTTTCAGACCATGTGAATGATCTGTTATCATTTTATAGAAGTGAATGCCATCAAAATTATAAGTCCATTAAAGAAAGTTTTAAATGACTTCTAATCTTGGGGAATTTTTCTTCAAATTTAAATACACACATGCATGTGCATGTATGTATACATATATACACATAAACATGTATATGTATATATATGCATGTGTGTGTATAAACATTCATACATATAACATACATGCAAATACAGATATATAAATTTATAGCTATACAAATATATGACCTTAACTATTAAATTCTTGTGAAAAGAGAGGTAATAAATAACACATTTACTTTTTCCTGAATAATTTCCCCAATTTTCTCAACTTCAATTGGTCCCAGCGTTCCAAATTCTCCCCCCCCTTCCTGTCATGCAACCTAATTGGCCCCACTTTCCTGATAAAGTTTCAGGATATAGGGGCATAAAAGTTCCAGGACAGACTTGGTTGGTACCTAATACCAGGAGAATTGATGAGATGCAGAGGATTTGCAGGAGGCCATTGTATAACAAGCTGGAGATAATTACCTTTGTATCCTTACTGTATATCCTTGCTATTTGGGGCACAGCCTCTACTCAACAATTAGTGCAGGCATCATTTAATTGACAAACTGTCTCTAAATTAGGAACATGGTGATGTTACTGTCATGCCTTCAACAGGAGATCAAAGTGAACCAAGGTATAAAAATGATGCCTGCAAATGTGTTGGTTTCCTTGAGCCAAGATATCTCAATCATACACCTATTTAAAACAAAATTATAATTACATACATATATATAGAGAGAAACTGACAGTCTAATATTGAAGAATATTAGAAAGAATATTTTTGTAATTAAAGCAATGTGGTACAATTTGGGCATTCAGTTTCAAACTGTAAAATGTACTAGAAGAAATTTGAAAAATACTGTAACAATAACAACAAAACATGCAATACAAATGAAATAAAAATGCCTTAGAAATATTAGCACATTCCATTAAAAGGAAGAACAAAAATAAAAAATATTTCTCAAAGAACACAATAAGCATTAAAAAAATTTAGAGAATGCATATAGAACAAGCAGATCTCATCTCATATGTAAAGAGTAACAAGAGGTTCATAACTTGATTGTAATTGAACATGGTTTACATATAGAGGAAACGCTGGAAGTGGCTGAGACAAGAGAGAAATGACAAGGCCCTTCATAGTTGATATCTAAATGAACTCAGGCAATAATATAGCAACCTAGAAGTGTCCAACTAAGCGCTAAGACACTTATTTTTGTTTATAGTAGCAGAAGGATTTATGATCACAATTCAGGATAAGATGATTATTACCTGAATTTTAGATAAGTTATCCTGAAGGAGTTCAGACATTGATCAATTCAGATTCTGTATGTAAAGAGTAGATACTCAGCAATACATCACTCTAAGTTGCAAAAATTTAACTCTTACTGAATTCTCAGTAATATATGAGCTTGTAGCTATAATAAGGAGTTTGCTATCTTTTATTAAATAATAGATAACAAACCCCAGGCTATACCTGAAGACTTCAAAATATCTCTAACAACTCAATAAATATTATTAACAAATAATATGATCCTTGGTTCAATAAAAAAATCAAGCATAAAATGTTAATAGATGTTCCTAATAAATAGTTCAAGCTCATTAAATAGAAAGATTTAAAAATACTTTTAAAAATCTCATTTATGTAGGCACAGAATGAAGTGCATTTCTTCTTCATCATATTTGCTACTAAAAATGTTTTAAAATGTTTTCAATTCTTTGAAAGATATTTTCAATGAGCCTATGGAAAATGAAATTACTTCCCAATACTTTTTTTAAATTAAAAAGAACAATTTTTTATCTATGTAATAGTTTGCAGATCATTAAATATTAGTAGGATGGTGACAGCTCTCAGGACCACTGCTATCTGATTTCCAACCAAAATAGATGATACTAATATAATTGTCAAAATAATATTCATATCTCAGATAACATTAGCTAAAATCTGCCAACAAATTTGTTATGAAAATATAATTTCTTGACAATGTATCTGTGAAGGAGGTACTTCAGATTTTTTGTTTGTATTTAACATATGGATAAACTGATGTGCTTAATTGGTGAGTTAGTAGATAAAGTTTTGGACTTGGAAGGCCAGAGTTTAATGTCTTCCTCAGATATTTAATAGTTATATATTCCTAGGAAAGTCACTTAATCTCATTCAGATACAGTTTCTTCACCACAAAACTGGAAATAATAATAGTACCTATCTTTCAAGGTTGATCTGAGAATCTCACAGATAATCTATAAAAAACTCTTAGCAAACTTTAAAGTGCTGCATATCATCATTATAATTATTAAGATCCTATATATTGTGATTAAAGTGCTTACTATTATTAATGATCCTTTTATTATGGTTATTTTCACAGTGGTAGTTGTAGTTGGTATTGTTCAAAAAAACTGACCTAAGATTAAACTAGTAAGTAAATGCCAGAGGCAAGATTTGATCCCTCTGACTTTCTTACTTGCAGCCATTGTAACATACTGCCTAATAAGCTTTTGCAAAAGCACTGTTTGATTGCTCTGTTGTTAACAAAATATGTCATGTTTATATATAAAAGAAACATCGTTAATCATTACATACAGTCATTAAAGCAACAATATAATGACAACTCTTGGAGAATGCTCATATACTACTACTACTACTACTACTAATAATAATATAGACCCTTTCTCCCAACACAAAGAAGTACATTTCTGCATTTGCATTACTGAAGGCAATAAGTACTATTCATAAAGTAGTTTTTTTTTTTTTTTTTAATTTACACTTCTTCTTGGGATATGCAAATAGATGCACATAAGAGATCTGCATTATAGATCATGTTTCATCCAAATCTTTCTAAATATATTCTGAGCTAGAGCTAATTAATACTAAAAGATCAAACACAAAATGATCATTTTTAAGGCAATTCAACAGATCAATGAATCAACCTTTACTTAGGATCATTAGATTTTAGAAATTATGCACAAGGTCCCTGAGCAGGATTCTATAGCTAGAGAAATATCTCCAAAAGACAGTATTTAAGATTGAGTTTTTAGATACATATTAAAGAGGAGACATGAATGTCTATAAATTCTGTGTCTGTACTTGTAATTTGTATATAAACAGCCTTCAGTTCACAGAGTGCATTTGTATCACCAAGAGATTAGTATCTGACCATGCATCATTACCCCCTCTAGTGGCAAGTAGTTCCTGAAAAAAACTTTTATTTTTATAGTATTTTAAGGTTTTCAAGGGAAAGGAAGGAAACAAAGATTCTGTCTATTGTGTACAGGTCACTGAGCAAAGAACTTTACATGTATGTTCTTATTTAATCATAACAACCTTGTGAGGTAAGTACTATTATTATCTCCCTTGAGAAAATTGAAAAATTTAAGTTATTAGGATCATTCAGCTAATTATGTCTGAAGTTATATTTGAATTCAGATCATCTTGACTCTAGTTCAGTTGTATAGTCACACTCCACAGAATGACTTCATTTGATATGAAATTTGATATGGTTTTATACTATTTGATAATCTATGTCATTTATTTCTGCATACTTTGATAATTTCATATGTAAAATAACTTACAAAGTTTGTATCTATGTGTTTATATTGATCACTTTAATCAAAAAGAAACTTTTTTATATACACTTACAAACAGTGGCAAGATTCCTGCCAGAGTCTTCCTTGGAGTCTTCGCTTGAAGGTAGATCATCTACCCAAGAGTTAGTGTGGCTTCAGAAGGGGTTGAGGAACAGTTGGTATGGTATTTTCTGCCCAACAACTACAAGGGAAAAGGCAGGAGAAGAAAAGAGTTCTGTATATAACTTTCACAGATCTTTCCAAGGCCTTTGATACTATCAGTGGTGAGGGCTTATGGAAAATTTTGTCAAAATTTGGTTGTCCTAGAGAAGTTTATCAATACAGTACATCAATTTTATTATGACATGCTTGCCAAGGTTCTAGACAACAGACAATGGTCTCAAGCTTTTCCAGTCACCAGGAGAGTAAAAGAAGGTTGGGAGAAAGCACCCAACTTTTTAGGAGGTTTTCAGATATGATGTCAAATGCCTTCAATGAAGACAAACAGCATCAGAGAAAGCTACCACACTGATGGTTGCTTCTTCAACTTGAAAAGGCAATAAGTGAAAACTAAAGTGTGGAAGGAGTGTTGATGCATGAACAGCCTGTGATGTAGTAGATTGAACACTTAGCTGAACCAGGAGATTGTGTTCAAGTTCTAAATCTTACCTGGCTATAGAATTTCATTTTACTAAGTTAAATAACACCTTTACTACATACCTGACAAGAATAGGACAAAACTAAATAGAAGAAAGAAGCAAACTGACATAAAGAATAGGTCACTGGACTTGTTGTCAGACAGGCCTGAGTTCAAATCCTGCCTTTGCATATATAATAGCTATATGACATTAGACACATCACTCAAATTCTGTACCTCATTTTTCTCAACTGTAAAATGAAAGTGGACTTAATAGCATTTAAAAATCTCTTTCAGATCTAAATTCATACACCTTTGATCATATGATAAGCAAAAATAAAAGTTGGATGTATTAATAAATTTCATAGAAGGTTTATGCTTTGCTGTAATTCTCAAAAATGATTATCAACAGAAAAAATGCAAATTTAGAAAACTCTGAGATGCCATTATATACTTCTCAGATTTGGTAAGATGACAGGAAAAGATACTGGAGAGACTCACGTAAACTGATGCTGAGTGAAGTGCGTAGAACTAGGAGTACATTGTACACAGCAACCACAAGATTGTCTGATGATCAATTTTGATGGACATGGCTCTTCTCAATAGTGAAGTCATTCAGACCACTTCCAATGCTCTCGTGATAAAGAGAGCCATCTGCACTCAGAGAAAGAAGACTGTGGGGACTAAGTGTGTATCAAAGCACAGTATTTTCACTTTTTGTTGAAGTTTTCTTGAATTTTGTTTTCTTTCTCATTTTTTTCCATTTTTGATCTGATTTTTCTTGTGCAGGATGATATTTGTGGAAATATGTGTAGAAGAATTGCACGTTTAAAATATGTTGAATTACTTGCCATTTATGGGAGGGGGTTCAGGGTAGGGAAAAAGAAAAAAAAATGGAACAACACAAGGTTTTGCAAGGATGAATGTTAAAAAACTATCTATGCATGTTTTGAAAATAAAATTCTTTAAAGAAAAAAGTGAAATGATCATCCAGCCCCATACATGATGAGGAATAGTGGGAAAGAATACTGGATTAAACACCAAAGGATGTTTCAGGCCTGCTTAGATGATGTGTTGGTTATAAGACTTTAGTAAATCCCTTAATTTCTTTGAGTTTCAGTTTCCTTATCTATAAACATATTTAAAAAAAGCTCACTGGTTTATCAGTTACAGTTATCCTATCTACATCATGACTTTCCTCATCATGGTTTTGTTAAATTGTGGTTTGGCATAGGAAACTAAATGGGAACTCTTGGGGAGTTTTAAAAAGGCCAGGAGAGAAAACAGAATAAATACAGAAATGCATAAAATATTTGTATGGTGTTGTATCATTGTCAACCAATTTTATCTTTTAATACTATTATACTTCAAATTTCTCTGCTAATAAAGAAGAGCCAGACAATTTTATGTGGATTTTACAGATCATGGGTGTGAGTTCCAGAATTCTTTGCATAGGGGAGTTCTGAATCTCCCCCCGAAAAGGAGCAAGTTAAATACTGAAGAAAAAGTATGGGGACTTCATGGGGACTCCAGTATGATTGCATAAGTAGTTTAATAATCATATATACTTAGATAGTCATAGCCTGCGGCAGTGGCCATATTATTCAGTGGATCTTCACAGAGACCCCAGAAAGTCCTGTTGTAATTATAGAAGTAAGACAAAGGAAAGAGGAGATAGAGAGTAAATCAGTGCTGTTTATACAATATTTGGGTTTCTAGCTTAATACTAGACCTGATACCCAGAATCCAGGTGTCAAGCCAGCATTATTTGGTAAATGTCCAATTGCACAGGGCTTTATGCACTGTGTTCTTGTTATGGCTTTCACCAATAGGGACCCCATAGTGAAAGTGCTAAGCCCATAACTCTTGAGATATGGAAGTGATAGCTGCATGTAGAAAATCATTCTTGAAGACAGGAAAATATGATTTCTAGTCTTCCCTCTCCTCTGATATAAACTAACTGTTTGACCATTTATAAATCACTTTACCTCTTTATTCCACATGAATAGAATCACTTAATCTCTCTATTCCATATGAATTAAGGATAAATCAAATCATATTTGTGGAGGGAGTTTCCATGTCAAGAAGTTATCCTGATAAAATTAAGGATAGAAATACAGATAAAAGTATTATTATTGGCTAACTATGGAGCACAAGTATTGAATACATATCTGGCACAAATGGTCTATATTCTGCACTGTTATGCTATTGATTTTGTCATGAGGAAAGTATATTATAAAAATCAAAACAAAAAAAAACTCTATTTAAATGTATGTTTTCATTGCTAAAGAATTAGAGTGGGAAATTCCCTAATTATAATAACAATTAGAATTTGAACTCCCAAATCACAATTTCTAAGAAAAGCCTAAATACAATTCTCCTCATGAAATCAGTGAATAAATTGTGGAACCCTGGTTGTTTTGTGGTCTTTAGCCTTCATTGGAGAAATCAAAGGGATATCTAGCATTTTTTTAAACACAGAGATAGATTAATTCTGTCTCAATAAAAATGACACACAGAAGAAAGATATAGGAAATAGATGTTTAAAAAAAAGTTGGGAAGTGTCTCTCCCTTTACTCTCTTATACATACAGACTAGCAGGTTTAACTCATTTCTACAGTAAAGGAGCACTGAAGCCCAAGAAATATTCCCTAAGCAATGGACTTAGTTACTGATTTGATTAGTATAAATTGGCAAGGATGTCACTGTGTGATAGGAAGCTTTTGTTTGAATGACTGAAAGAAAAGAAAAGAAATTAAATCTCCAGAATAGAAGGCTTTTTTACACAAGAGACCTATAAAATGGCTCAGAGCTTTCAGATAAAAACAGCTACTGTCAATGTGTATGCAGGGTTATTTAATAGCTCTTTAATTCTCTGTTTATATTTACTTGAGTAAAGGAATATTAGCATGATGTTTTTAAGAAAGCAAATAAGTTTTTATGTTGGAAGAATGACTCAACTAGAGTCTATTTCTCTGCACTATATTCTCATCTTCTTATTTTTGTGATGGTAATGAATAAAAAGGAAATGAGTCATAATCTCTTTATATATATATATGGAATCCACTAAAAAGAAATAATACTAAAAGCACATCTCTTTGCCTTTTTCTACTTGACATCAAGGAGTGCTGAACTTAGAAATCTAGATTTGAATATACATTCTGTATTGTGTGATTTTAAGTAAATCCCTTTACCATTATAAGCCTCAGACTCTTCATTTATATATAAAAAAATACAGGCTAGATTGAGTTATGGGTAAGAGGCAAAGGGATTCTCTGGTAAGAGCACTGAGCTTTGAATCACAGGAGTCTAAGTTTTGATAAAAATTACTTTTCATTCATTCATTCAATTCCAGTTCTTCCACGTTTTACTTATAAAATCTTGAGAAAAATTGTTAATATTTCTATGCCTCTGTTGACTCATCTGACCACAACTCATCTGTTGTGGTATTATATTGCCTCTAATGTCCTTTCCAGCTTAAAATCTATGATCTTGTTACATTTAAGTTTACCTCCATTTCTGATAGTCTATAATTCTAAGAGGGCACCTAGGTAGCTCAGTGAACAAAGTTCTAGGTTTGGAATCTGAAAGAATCATCTTCTGGCCTTCAAATGGGTTCAGAAAGAATAAGAAATGAGTAAAATACAGCCACAGCAAGAGAATGATTTTAAGAGCTATGACTTTCTGAGTCTAAACAATCCAAGAAAAATTCTAGGTAATTACGCTTTTAGCTATATAGGATTAAACATTTAGAACTAGAAGAAAACTTAAAGGCCACTGAGTCTAACTCCCTAATTTTAAAGACAAGGAAATTGAATCTGATAAAGATTAAGTGGCTTGCATTAGGTCACAACACTACTGTTTGATGAAGGAATAAAACTCTGGTCTTCTTGACTCCAAGTCCACTATTCTACTCATTGTGTCACCTATCAGGGTCTGAAGAAAGAAACAACGGAACAAAGAATAATGAAAGAAAGAGAGAAAGAAAAAGAAATAAAGAAAGAAAAAGAATGAAGGAAGAATAGAGAAGATAAACAATTGAAATTTGACTATATTGAGGAGAAAAAAAATCAAGTTTGGAGAGAAAGATATTCATAAAAGAGCAACAAGGTAAAGTCTAGAGACATAAGGATGACTGGTCTGTATGTACTCTTTCTCACAATGGAAGTTCCAAGACAATACAATGGGAAAATGATCCACAGGATCAGAGAGGTAGTTAAGTCACCATCGAGAAGTCCAGAGACTAAGGAAAGCTGCCTCTAAACTAGCCATGCCGCCTTAGTCTTTATCTTAATCATTGTCTATCTCTGATTTTCTCTATGTGTATATCTCTCTCTCTTACTGTATATTATGTATACACACACACACTGGAAACTGAGCGGATGAATTCAGAGTGGCTGAATAAGTTATGGCATATGAATGTTATGGAATATTATTGTTCTATAAGAAACAATCAAAAGAATGATTTCAGAGAGGCCTAGAGAGACAATTCATGAACTGCTAGGTGACATGAGCAGAACCAGGAGATAATTATACATGACAACAATAAGATTATACAATTATCAATTCTGATGGAAATGTCTCTATCCAACAATGAAATAACTGAGGCCAATTCCTATAATCTTGTGATGAAGAGAGCCATCTACACACAGAGAGATTGCTGTCGGAATTGATTGTAGGTCACAACATAGCATTTTCACTTTTTTAGTTATCTTGCATTTTGTTTTCTCTTTTTTTCCCTTTTTGATCTGATTTTTCTTGTGCAGCAAGATAATTTATAAAAATGTATACATATTTTGGATTTGATGTATATTTCAACATGTATAACATATTTTGGATTACTTGCCATCTAGGGGATGGAGTGGGGGGAGTAAGGGGAAATTTGTGTTATAAGGTATTGTAAGGGTCAATGTCAAAAAATTATCCATGCATATATTTTGAAAATAAAAAGCTTTAATAAAAAAGGGGAAAAAATCTTTCAAATATAAAAAACAAACAAATATATAAAATAGATAGATAAATAGATAGAAAGAAAGAAAGAAAGAAAGAAAGAAAGAAAGAAAGAAACCCAGATGATTGTGGAGGGGAAAAATGAGGCAGGTGACCTTGCACAGTACTCCCTCACTTAAATCCAATTCACTTCCATGTCATGGCATCACCTCCTTGATCACATTACATCCCCTTCCTGATGTCATAGCCCTCTTTGAGAACAAACAACAAACAACAAACTCTTTGAGTATAACTATCCCATAAACTGGAACTGGTCAGTTGAAAAACATCCTTCCTCCTTTTCTTCTTTCTTTCCTTCTTTCTTTTCTTCTTTTTTTTTTTTTTTGTATTAATTGCTCCTCTGTGCTAAATCCTGACAATATGTAGAGAGGTAAATTAATAAATGATCCCAACCTTCCAAAAAAGAATCTGGTACAAATGATGATTTATCCCAATAACCACAATAAAAATAAAACAATAACAAATATAACAATATCCTGAAGAATTCTATGGAAATAATCATTATATATTGAAGATAGCACAAAAAGTCAAGTTTTCCAAAGGATTCTAAGGTCTTTACAATGAAATTGTTATTTATTCCCTTTTTGATACTAGTCACTTCACATCTCATGCTTAGTTTCCTCATCTATAATGTAAGTCTAAATATTGCCTAAATTAAATACCTCACATATTTGTTTGCAGCAATGAGATAATGAATATAAAAATGTTCTGTATATGGTAAGGGACTATACTTATATCTAATAGTGGTGATGATGGTGGTTGTCATAACAACAGAAGCTGTAATGGTAATAGTACAATGAAGAATTAAATCGTTTCTGGATATCTGTAGCATTAAGGATTTGATTAAGCCTTTGTGCTTTGAATTCAGAAAAAAAAATGTCTCTACTTTCTACTCTTTCCACTCTCCATTTACTGCTCTACTTGGTTTGGACTCCTAGAAACATAGTATCCTGTCAAAAATAAAATGTTCACCTAATTTTTTTTTTAATTCGGATTTGGATACTCTACAAGTTTTGAACCTTTTAGGCATTTCTACCTTCTGATTCAAAGTCTGGAGGGTAGAGCACTCAACTCCTCCTAAGACTTTTCTTTATAGAGGTTTGGATTCTAGAAGAAGCAGACCATTTCCACTTTCCAAGAAGTTCTGTTCCACAAATCATGATATCACCATGCAGGGCACCATATTGTATGCCCCCCACACTATTTCTTGTTTTCTTTTGTAAATCATCTTTTCCTATCACATCATAAGAAACTTTAGAGGAGGGAACTCATCTTTTTCTTTCTTTTTTTTTCCTTATTTATTTCTACAGCCCTTAGTATAGTTCCTAAAACATAAGTGCCTAATAAGTGTTATTTATTGATTTTGAATTGAACATCTGCTCCCTAGAAAAGTCATCTTTGAAAGTAATAAAACTGAGCTACTGATCTTAGGGTTCAGTAACTAGAGAAACTCGGGTTAACTTGATTCTCTTCACTATTAGCAACAACAGGATGAGTCTAATTTTATGCTGAAGAATGCCTCAACTCTTAGAGATTTTCTGTCAACACAAAACATTCTGCAATATAACCTCAAAGAAATGCATTTCCCAAAGGAACCAAACTGACCTTTAGCAACTCATGTGGCTATAAGGCTTCCATACTTTCCTTTTTTCCATTTTACTGCTGATTGGCTGTGTACTCTAAGCAAATCTAAAAACACCAAGAAACTAAAGATGCTACCAACCAAAGTGAAAATATTGCAAGAAAATTAGTGAATTTTATTATTTACTTATTATTTGTATTTTGTTTCTAATTTCTCTGAAAAAAAGAATGACCTTTGCACTAGAAGACAGAATAAAAATGGATAATAAGAAAATTATTTGGTTGCTTAGTCATTCAGCAATGAATGCTCCAATATCATGATCAACTGTCCAATGGGTTTTCATTGCAAAGATATTGGAGTACTTTTCTATTTCTTTCTTTCTCCAGTTTTATGTAATCAGGAGTTAAGTGACTTGTCCAGGGCCACACAACTAGCAAATATCTGAGGTAAAATTGGAACTCTGGTCTTTCTGATCATAGAACATAAGATCTATTCATAACACCATCTAGTTGCTCCAAAGTAATTGATATATGATACAAATAGTTAAGGTGATCTGAGATGCCTTGTTTAACTCAAGTTGCCTGGCAAAATTGAACTGAATCCTATGGTATTACTATAATTGAAAGATATGAATGTAATTAAATGCTACCACTAGCATATAAATGATGGAGGAGAAGGGAACAACTATAGAAAGAAAAATTTCCCTTTTCAAAATAAGGAAGTAAATAGAATCTGAAAACTTTAAAGGAATGAACTTAAGTTCAACTCCAAGTGATATTATTTAAGTTAAATAACATGGCTATATATGTGTGTGAATATACACACACACACACATGTACATACACACATACATATATATTTGATAACATAACATCAATTTCATCATAGTATATTATTATGCTACATTATACCATATTCTGTTGTGTTATATTATAAAGATGGGGTTTGTGGATAAACTTTAGATGACTTATCAACATATAAGTGTGTGGAGGGAGGATGAAATTTTTATTTTTATTAACCTCTAACTAAAAATTAACATTTTATCAATTATTTAAAAACTTTATTCCATAGTTTTTCCCTAAATTCCTAAAGGGGCCATCACACACACACACACACACACACACACACACACACACACACACACACACACACATCTATAGTTAAGAATCCCTGCTACAGTTGTTGAAACTCAACTCTTCTTTTTCCTAGATCTAATGATTTGACTTTTTGTAGCCATTTAACCTATCCTCTGTAATATAGTGAGCCAAGAGAAAACATAAAAACACAAGAATAATCTGGTATGATCCTCTATCAAGATTGTTACTCTCTAATACATTACAACCATTTCTTACGGACCTAAAAGTCACATTCCTGAGAAAGTTAATAGACTCTCCAAAACAAGTTAATTTATTTTGGGTTCTAAAACCATCTTTGATTCAGTTAAATTTCAGATTATTTTTTCCCAACCTACTGATTTTAGATAAAATTTTGAATGGGCCCAGGGCCTTTGAGAACTTTGAATAACTTCTACATTAACTATAGAGGAATCTATCAATTCAATAGAAATACTGAGAACTTTTTATCTTTTACTCTAATCCCATTGCACTATAAATGAATAATTGTTCTATTCATATATAGCTCCTGGCACAGTTCCTTGATGGCTAAAGTGAGATTTTCAAAACTTGTATGGATTTGCATTCTGTGATTAGGCTAAAAGTCCATTGACTATTTCAGAAATAACAATTTCTTACACTAATTCTCTGCTCTCTCCTTAGGGACCTCACCTTATTGCCAGCAGCTTAACTTATTTTGAAAAGCAAAACAAAAGTCTTGCATTAAACATGCACATACATAACTTGGTCCTTTCTTAAATTTCCATTCTTTTTATATCTTTACTCTCCTTCTTGCACTCTACAATCCAATGACATCAGCTTAATTGTTCTTCTCTAGAAGCAAGGTTCTTTCACTGACTCACAATTCTAATATCTGCCTCTTGGCTTTTCTGGCTTCCTACAAGTCTCAAATAGAGGTCACATTCTTCAAGAAGCCTTTATATATTCTCTTTATTTATTGGTTAGTATTTGTATGTAAGTTTACATAAAATAAATATGAGTTAATTTTTTTAGGGGATGGGTTACTAGCACTTGGGAGGATCAGAAAAAGGTTTATTACAAAATAAATCCCCATAAATCCTCAGCATTTTTATATATCACCAACAAAATCCAACAGCAAGAGATACAAAGAGAAATTCCATTCTCTTTATGTTGATTATTTTGATATATTGTTATGTTGATAGCATAAAATATTTGGGAATCTATCTACTAAAGCAAAGTCAGGAATTATATGAGCAAAATTACAAAAAAGTTTCCACACAAATAAAGTCAGACTTAAATAATTGGAAAAATATTAAGTGCTCTTGGATAAGCTGAACGAATATAATAAAGATGACAATACTCCCTAAACTAATCTATTTGTTTAGTGCTATACCAATAAGACTTCCAAGAAAATATTTTAATGATCTAGAAAAAATAACAACAAAATTCATATGGAACAATAGAAAGTCAAGAATCTCAAGGGAATTAATGGAAAAAAAAATCAAATGAAGGTGGCCTAGCTGTACCTGATCTAAAATTATATTATAAAGCAGCAGTCACCAAAACCATTTGGTATTGGCTAAGAAATAGATTAGTTGATCAGTGGAAAAGGATAGGTTCACAACTCAGAATAAGTCAACTATAGCAATCTAGTGTTTGACAAACCCAAAGATCCTAACTTTTGGGATAAGAATTCATTATTTGATAAAAACTGCTGGGATAACTGGAAATTAGTATGACAGAAATTAGGCATGGACCCACACTTAACACCATATACCAAGATAAGATCAAAATGGGTCCATGACCTAGGCATAAAGAATAAGATTATAAATAAATTAGAAGAACATAGGATAGTTTATCTCTCAGACTTGTGGAGGAGAAAGAAATTTGTGACCAAAGATGAACTAGAGACCATTACTGATCACAAAATAGAAAATTTTGATTATATCAAATTAAAAATCCTTTGTACAAACAAAACTAATGCAAACAAGATTAGAAAGGAAGCAACAAACTAGGAAAACATCTTTACAGTTAAAGGTTCTGATAAAGGCCTCATTTCCAAAATATATAGGGAACTGACTCAAATTTATAAGAAATCAAGCCATTCTCCAATTGATAAATGGTCAAAGGATATGAACGACAATTTTCAGATGATGAAATTGAAACTATTACCACTCATATGAAAGAGTGTTCCAAATCATTATTGATCAGAGAAATGCAAATTAAGAGAACTCTGAGATACCACTACACACCTGTCAGATTGGCTAAGATGACAGCAAAAAATAATGATGAATGTTGGAAGGGATGCGGGAAAACTGGGACACTGATGCGTTGTTGGTGGAGTTGTGAACGAATCCAACCATTCTGGAGAGCAATCTAGAATTATGCCCAAAAAGTTATCAAACTGTGCATACCCTTTGATCCAGCAGTGTTGCTACTGGGCTTATATCCCAAAGAAATACTAAAGAAGGGAAAGGGACTTGTATGTGCCAAAATGTTTGTGGCAGCCCCGTTTGTAGTGGCTAGAAACTGGAAATTGAATGGATGCCTATCAATTGGAGAATGGCTGGATAAATTGTGGCATATGAATGTTATGGAATATTATTGTTCTGTAAGAAATGACCAGCAGGATGAATATAGAGAGGCTTGGAGAGACTTACATGAACTGATGCTAAGTGAAATGAGCAGAACCAGGAGATCATTATACACTTCGACAATGATATTGTATGAGGATGTATTCTGATGGAAGTGGATTTCTTTGACAAAGAGACCTAACTGAGTTTCAATTGATAAATGATGGACAGAAGCAGCTACACCCAAAGAAAGAACACTGGGAAATGAATGTGAACTATTTGCATTTTTGTTTTTCTTCCCAGGTTATTTTTACCTTCTGAATCCAATTCTCCCTGTGCAACAAGAGAACTGTTCGGTTCTGCAAACATATTCTGTATCTAGGATATCCTGCAACATATCTAACATATATAGGACTGCTTGCCATCTAGGGGAGGGGGTGGAGGGAGGGAGGGGAAAAATCAGAACAGAAACGAGTACAAGGGATAATGTTGTAAAAAAAAAATTACCCTGGCATGGATTCTGTCAATATAAAGTTATTATTAAATAAAATAAAATAAAATATTTTAAAAAAAGAAAAAGGTTTATTATTCTATACCTAGATGAACTTGATGGTTCCTTGAAAGACAACTCTGTTATACTCCATGTAAACAAGGAAATATAATTCCTGATTGTGGGGAGAAAGAAAAAAAAAGGGGAGAGAGAGAAAGAGAGAGGAAGGAGGGGAGAGATGGGAGACCAGAAGAAAAGAAAAGTTATGGACTTTGAATTCCAGATGGCAGTTTACTAGACCCACAGGTATATGGGAAAGTACAAACATGGGGCATTTCTCTGTAATTTCAGTCTGTAATTCCAGAGATTGTTAAAATTTCATTGATAGTATGGTCTCATCTCCCTCATTAAACCAAAATTTAATATTGTTCTCTGATTGCAGAGTCCTTTTACTCTTGTGAATTCCATCTCTTAAAATAAATCTGTTTGTTTTTGGCTTTTATTATTTGCCTTAATAAATATGTTTTTAGGTGGGAAAATATTTAAGACTGCTAAGCCATTGTCATGCTGTCTGGAGAGGACTTATTCCTCTCTTCTCTCAAGGGAATAAAGGTTTCTTTAGAAGAAAAGAGACCAAGCAATTGATTTTCCAACTACAAATATCTTCCTACTTTCACAAAATTGGAAATTTTGCTATTCTAAGATATGGAGTTAGTAATTCAAATATATCTATAAGCTTATATGCAGACTTTCTAAGCTTATATTATATGGTCAAAGTGCTTATTATAGAAAGCGACACTGTAAATTATAATGCATTTGTCATGGGAAGCAATCAAATTTGCTATGTATAGGAATGATATAGTCAAATCTGCTTTTAGGAAAAACAACTTTAATAGTTGGATGGCAGATGAACTTGAAAAAAGAAATGCTTGGGAAACAAAAACCCTTTTGGAGATTTTGTATTAGTTCAGATGTCAGTCAATAAGATCATGAGGTAGAATTGTAGCTGTTTTTTAAGGGGGAAAAAGATGGATGAGACGGAGAAAACAGATTTGGAAAATGATTTGGAAATTGAGATAAGGTATAGTGAAGAATTAAGAAAAGCATCAAGATTGAGAACCAGATTGACTAGAAAGATTATGTTGCCCTCAACAGAAATAAGAACATCTTGAAATGGATGATTTTCTACAACCTCCTCCCACCCTGGGTGGGAGTGGGCAAAGAAATTAGTTTTATCATAGAAATGTTGACTTTTAGGTACCAATGGTAATCCAATTTGAAATATCCAATTTGAAATTAAAACTGAAATATATGGTAAAAACTTGAACCAAATGGTGATTGTGTGTGTGTGCATATTACAGTTATCCCTTTCAATCACAGAGATTAGGAGTGTGATCCAAAAAAAATGCATAATTTTTTGCCCCTACTTTCTTACCAGAGATCTGAATTCTTTTTTTTTTTTAATGAGGTATTTACACTACTTTGTTGTACAATTTGTCTTAAGTATTTGGTCTATGTTAATCTGCTGGCCTTTGCTTGTTCTCTTCAGCTTTTGCAAAATTCCCCCAAATTTTCCATCTTTTTTAATACTAACACATGATATATTGAAATTACGATGGAGTAAATTGTACCTCTTGGTACAGATAATTTTATATATATATATATACACACACACATTAGAAAGAAATTATTTTACTATTTATCTTTTATTAATATTGTTTGAAATGAGATTAAAGTGGCTAGAAATTTTTCTATCACCAAAATATGGGATATCAGAAATCAGGCTGACTTCAGAGATGTTCCTGGGAAGCTAGATAGCTACAAGAAATTCTTAGATCTCACCCATCTTGTTTTAGGTAAACTTATAACCTGTTCCCCAAATTTAAACCTTTATGTACCTGGTGATACATCTTTCAAATTGTTGCCTTTATAAAGATACATAAATCCTCCTCCTCCTCTTTCTCTTTCTCTCTCTCTCTCTCTCTCTCTCTCTCTCTCTCTCTCTCTCTCTCTCTCTTTCTCTCTCTCTCTCTCTCTCTCTCTCTCTCTCTCTCTCTCTCTCTCTGCTGGAATTGGGATTTATTTCTCCTTGTTTATATTTTATTTACATGCAGTATCACAGATATATCTTTCAGGGTACCATCAAGCTCATCTAGGAAAAGGGCAAGACTAAAAGACTAATAAAGATTTTTCTGTTCTTTCTAAGTCCTAGTGTCCTGCCTCCTCAAAAGTTAACATATTTAATTTATGCAAACTTATATACATATATAATCATTGATTTTCACATAAATGTGTATATATATATATATACACACACACATTAGAAAGAAATTATTTTACTATTTATCTTTTATTAATATTGTTTGAAATGAGATTAAAGTGGCTAGAAATTTTTCTATCACCAAAATATGGGATATCAGAAATCAGGCTGACTTCAGAGATGTTCCTGGGAAGCTAGATAGCTACAAGAAATTCTTAGATCTCACCCATCTTGTTTTAGGTAAACTTATAACCTGTTCCCCAAATTTAAACCTTTATGTACCTGGTGATACATCTTTCAAATTGTTGCCTTTATAAAGATACATAAATCCTCCTCCTCCTCTTTCTCTTTTTCTTTCTCTTTCTCTCTCTTTCTCTCTCTCTCTCTCTCTCTCTCTCTCTCTCTCTCTCTCTCTCTCTCTCTCTCTCTCTCTCTCTCTCTCTCCTGGAATTGGGATTTATTTCTCCTTGTTTATATTTTATTTACATGCAGTATCACAGATATATCTTTCAGGGTACCATCAAGCTCATCTAGGAAAAGGGCAAGACTAAAAGACTAATAAAGATTTTTCTGTTCTTTCTAAGTACTAGTGTCCTGCCTCCTCAAAAGTTAACATATTTAATTTATGCAAACTTATATACATATATAATCATTGATTTTCACATAAATGTGTATATATATACATGTGTGCATATACATACATTTTTGAATATGTATACTATATATGTGTATATAGATATGCATATATCTCTATCTATCTCTCTATCTATCTATATACACACCTGTAAAATTCATTGACAGCTCATAGCTTTAAAAGTAGCTTTAAATTTACCCTGCATTTATTGCATTGTACTCTTAGGTCCATATATATATATATTTCTTGTAATTTGCAGTCTTCTTTCTTTAAGAATTATAATTATCCCTTTTAATTCAAAGACATATTTACATAGAATAATGAATCTATAGGCATGTCTTTTTTTTTTTTTCTCTATATGTCTATATTTGATTTTATTTTTCCAGGATATTATTTTGTCAGTCAAAAAATCAAACTATGGATTTCTTCCATGTCAATCATCATATTATAGGATGTCAGCAGTCTGATGTGTATCTTTACACACTCATCTATCTCACATTCACTTGCTCTTTACTGTCAAGGATATTAGAAATCTATGCTAACTTCAGATATGAAAGGTACTTGGTTATTTGACTGTCATGTTCTACTTCAATAATAATGACAGCTGAATAAGTTATGGTATATAAATGTTATGGAATATTATTGTTCTATAAGAAATGATCAGCAGGACAATTTCAGAGTGACCCAGAGAGGCTTATATGAACTGATGTGAGGAGAAATGAGCAGAACCAGGAGATCATTGTTCAAGGCAACATCAATATTATATGGTAATCAATTCTGATGGATATGACTCTTTCCAACAATGAGATGATTGAAGCCAGCTCCAGTAATCTTGTGATGAAGAGAGCCATCTATACCCAGAGAGAAAGGACTGTGGGAACTGAATATAGATCACAACATAACATTCTCACTTTATTTGATGTTGTTCACTTGCATTTTGTTTTCTCACTCATTTTCTTTCCTTTTTGATCTGATTTTTCTTGTAAAGCAAGAAAATTGTATGAATATGTTTACACATATTTTGTTTAACATATATTTTAATATGTATAACATATATTGGCTTGCTTGCCATTTAGGGTACAGGGTGGGGGGAAGAAGAGGAAAATCTGAAACACAAGGCTATGCAAGGGTCAATGTCAAAAAAATTATCCCTGCATATATTTTGAAAATAAGAAGCTTTAAAATAAAAAAAAGTTAATGGCAGCTTCAATCCATTCTGAGAAGCTATATTCAAATATAATATTAACAACAGCTTACATTATGATAGTGGGGTAATAGTGTTAATGTGCTTTCACATTCATTATTTCTGTGAAAAGTAAAACAAATATAATTATTTCCATTTTGTAGAGGAAGAAACTGAAATTTGTAAAAATTCAAGATGTCAAATTATTTGCACATGGTCATATGTCTAACAAATGGTGGCTTAGTGTGTTCTTAGAAAGAATGCTTTTGAAATGACAGTCAAGGGTGGAGCCAAGATGGTGAAGAAGGTATATGTGACTTTCTAAGCTCCTCTCGTACCCTCACTACTAATTATTAAAGTCAGCCACAAAAATAGCACTTGACTGGTAAAATTCACAAACATTGGAAGTACAACTTTCCAGCCAAAGATAATCTGGAAGGTTGCCAGAAAAGGTTTATCCTGAGCAGCAGGAGCATACCAAAGCAAGCAGAAAGATAGGAGACGCTAGCAAACAGAGAGGATCAGGGGCGGGGGTGGTCTCCATGGCTGGAAGATTTACACAGATGACTCTACTACAGGTTGGCTACTCTGCTTTAGTTACAAAGCAATAGACCAGTAGAAAAATTAAAGCCAACGTTAGAGGATATTTTAAAAAGCATCAGAACCTAACAGGATCTAGCTATATCTACCCAAAATGGAAAGTGAGTGACTCAGCAAAGACCACAACACAGCTGGGCAAATGCATTCTGCAGGATGGAGTTTTTGCTAGGCCAGTTACAAATCTACATGGGGGGGGAGGGGAGGGAACAGCCTGGGGCAGCCTTTAATCTGCACAGTGGGGGCTTGACCTGGGACAAAACAACTTCAGCAATACAACTGTGCTGCCCAGGGCAGAGACACTTCTGGTGCTAATACCCACAGCAGACTTTTGCCTGGGGTACTGCTGCTCAGCTCTAGCCCCAGGGCAGTCAATAATCCACACAGCAGGGCTCTTCACAGGGCACTTCTGCAGCTTGGCTCATGCTACCCAGGCCTGAGTCACTTCTAGTGCAGAGCTTTTCCCATACCAATTTTGCAGCTCGGCTTCTCTTTGCAGCCCATTGGCAGGATAGCTACTGTCCATATATCTATCCCTGCTCTGCAGAGGAAGTTGATAACCCCCTTGCATGGAAGGCAGATGCTAAAAGCTTTTAAAAAATGTAAAACAGCCAAAAGGACCATCAACGGCTTCTATACAGAAAGAGAGCAGGTTTTCAACCCCGAGAAGACTAATAGCAGACAGTTTCCAGACAAAACTGCAAAAGGAGATATAACTGGTCCTAATCACACAAGATTCTCCTAAAAGAAACTATAAAAAAATCTTAAAAGAGAGCTAGAAGAAAAATGGGGAAAGGAAAGAGAAGCTAAACAAGAGAGTAACAACTTCCTGAAATGTGAATTGGAAAAGGTAAAGAACTCCCAGTAAGTGCAGGGAAATAGAATTTGTGAATTGGAAAAGGTAAAGAACTCCCAAGAAAGCAGGATTTGTGAATTGGAAAAGATAAAGAACCCCTAAGAAAGTAGGATTTGTAAATGGGAAAAGGAAAATAACTCAGTAAAAAATAAAAATAGTGAAATAGAAAAAAATTCCATAGAGCAAAATAACTCATTTAAAAACTCAATTGGACATATACAAAAGAAGTAAAAAAAAAAACTAATGAAGAAAATAACTCATTAAAAATCAGAACTGAACAAAAAGAAATGAATGATTCATTGAGACTTCAAGAATCAGTCAAGCAAAACCAAAAAAATGAAAAATTAAAAAAAAATTAAATATCTCCTTGGAAATGCAGTAGACCTGGAAAATAGATCTAGGAGAGATAATCTAAGCATTATTGGAATTTCTGAAAATTATGATTAAAAATGAGCCTGCATGCTATTTTACAGGAAATCATCAAAGAGAATGGCTCAGATGTAATAGTATCAGAAGGTACAATAGGCATTGAAATAATTCATCAAACACCTTCTGAAAAGACCCTAAAATAAAAACTCCAAGGAATATTGTGGCTAAATTTCAGAACTATCAGATTAAGGAAAAGATATTACAAGTACCCAGAAAAAAAAATTCAAATACCAAAGAGCCCCAATAAGGATCACTCAAGATCTAGCTGCTTCCACATTAAAAGATCGAAGGACCTGGAATCTGATATGACAAAAGGCAAAAGAACTTGGAATGCAGGCAAGAATAAACTATCCAGCTAAGGTGAGTATTTTCTTCCAGGGAAGAAGCTGGACATGTAATGAAACAGATGAATTCCATTTTTTCTAAGGAAAAAACAAAAGCTAAAAAAAAAAATTGATCTTCAACTATAGGACTCAAGAGAAGCAGGAAAAGGTAAAAAGAACTCTTGAGAACTGTATACATAAAGAGTATATCATTTGATTTTACTGATATAATATTTAAAAAAGGAAATAGAAATGGAAAGGGATATTGTCAGAAAAAAGGAAAAGGGGAGATAAAAATCCCATGAAGAGGCAAAAGAAACCTATCATATCTGAGGGAATTTAGAGAGGAGAAATCTTACTCTCATCAGAGTTAGTTTAAAGAGAAAATAATTGACTTATTTGGTTGACAGAGAAAATTCTCTCACCTCATTAAAAAGTGGGAGAGGAAAAAGGAAAAGGAAAAGAGTAATAAGGGAAAGGTACAAGAAAGGGGAAGGGATTCAAAGGGAGTGGGAGGGATTCCAAAGAGGGAAAACTGTGTGAGGCAAGTGGTGCCCATAAGTTTAATACTGGGAAAGGTGGTAAGGGGGGCAAGAAAAAGAAAAGTATAATCTGGGGATAATAAGATGGCAGGAAATACAGAATAGAAATTTTAACCATAAATGTGAATGGGATGAACTCTCCCATAAAGCAGAGGCAGATAGCAGACTGGATCATAAGTCAGAACCCTAAAATATGTTGTTTATTTACAGGAAACACATTTAAAGTAGGGAGATACATACAGACTAAAGATGAAAGTCTGGAGCAGAATCTATTATGCTTCAGGTGAAGTAAAAAAAGCAAGGGTAGCCATCCTTATCTCAGATCAAGCAAAAGCAAAAATTTTTCTAATCAAAAGAGATAAGGAAGGAAACTATATCTTGCTAAAGGATAGCATAAACAATGAAGCAATATCAATACTAAACATATATGCACCAAGTGGTATAGCATCTAACTTCCTAAAGGAGAAGTTAAGAGAATTGCAAGAAGAAATATAGCAAAACTATAACAGTGGGAGTTCTCAATCTTTCACTCTCAGAATTAGATAAATCAAACCACAAAACAGATAAGAAAGAAATTAAAGAGGTAAACAGAATATTAGAAAAATTAGGTATGATAGATCTTTAGAGAAAACTGAATAGAGACAGAAAAGAATATACTTTCTTCTCAGCAGTTCATGGAACCTCTACAAAAATTGACCATAGGACATAAAAACCTCAAAATTAAATGCAGGAAAGCAGAAATAGTAAATGCTTTCTTTTCAGATCACGATGCAGTAAAAACTAGATTCAACAAAAAGTTAGGAGTAAACAAACCAAAAGGTAATTGGAAACTAAATAATCTCACCTTAAAGAATGATTGGGTGTAACAGCAAATTATAGACACAATTAATAATTTTACTCAAGAAAATGACAATAATAAGACACCATGCCAAAATTTGTGGGATGCAGCCAAAGCAGTAATAAGGGGAAATTTTATATCTTTTGAGGCTTTCTTGAATAAAATAGAGAAAGAGAAGATCAATGAATTGGGTTTGCAATTTAAAAAGCTAGAAAAAGACCAAATTAAACCTCCTCCTCCCACAATCAACTACTAAACTTGACATTCTAAAATTAAAAGGAGAAATTAATAATATTGAAAGTAAAAAAAAAACTATTGAATTAATAAATAAAACTAAGAGTTGGTTTTATGAAAAAAATCAACAAAATAGATAAACCTTTGATAAATCTGATTAGAAATAGGAAAGAGGAAAATCAAATTGTTAGTCTTAAAAATGAAAAGGGAGAACTTTCCACTAATGAAGAGAAAATAAGAGCAATAATAAGGAGTTACTTTTCCAAACTTTATGCCAATAATTTTGATAACCTAAGTGAAATGGATGACTACCTCCAAAAAGATAGGCTTCCCAGATTAACAGAGGAGGAAGTAAATTCCTTAAATAATCCCATTTCTGAAAAAGAAATAGAACAAGCTATTAATCAACTCCCTAAGAAAAAATCCCCAGGACCAGATGGATTTACAAGTGTATTCTACAAAACATTTAAAGAACAATTAGCCCCAATGTTATATAAACTATTTGAAAAAATAGGGAATGAAGGACTCCTACCAAATTTCTTTTATGACACAGACATGATACTGATATTTAAACCAGGTAGGTTGAAAACAGAGAAAGAAAATTATAGACCAATCTCCCTAATGAATATTGATGCTAAAATCTTAAATAAGATATTAGCAAAAAGATTACAGAAAATCATCTGCAGGATAATACACCATGATCAAGTAGGATTTATACCAGGAATGCAGGGCTGGTTTAATATTAGGAAAATTATTAGCATAATTGGTTATATCAATAACCAAACTAATAAAAACCATATGATCATCTCAATAGATGCAGAAAAAGCATTTGATAAAATCCAACATCTATTCCTAATAAAAACACTTGAGAGGATAGGAATAAATGGACTTTTCCTTAAAGTAGTCAGTAGCATCTACTTAAGCATCATATGTAATGGGGAAAAACAGCAACCATTGCCAATAAGATCAGGAGTGAAACAAGGTTGCCTCCTATCACCATTACTATTCAATATTGTATTAGAAATGTTAGCTTTGGCAGTAAGAGTTAAGAAAGAGATTAAAGGAATTAGAGTAGGTAATGAGGAAACCAAATTATCACTCTTTGCTGATGATATGATGGCATACTTAGAGAACTCCAGAGATTTTACTGAAAAGCTATTAGAAATAATCCACACCTTTAGCAAAGTTGCTGGATACAAAATAAACCCACATAAGTCATCAACATTCTTATATATCACTAACAAAATCCAACATTGAGAGTTACAAAGAGAAATTTCATATAAAGTAACTACCAATAGTATAAAATGTTTAGGGATTTATCTGCCAAAGGAAAATTGGGAACTATATAAGCAAAACTACAAAAAATTTCCACACAAATAAAAGTCAGATCTAAACAATTGGAAAAATATTAAATGCTCTTGGATAGGGTGAGCAAATATAATAAAGATGACAGTGCTAACTAAACTAATCTATTTATTTAGTGCTAAACCAATCAGGCTCCCAAAAAACTATTTTAATGACCTAGAAAAAATAACAACAAAGTTCATATGGAAAAACAAAAGGTCTAGAATTTCAAGTGAACTAATGAAAAAAAAAAATCAAATGAACGTGACCTTGCTTTGCCAGATCTAAAATTATATTATAAAGCAGCACTTTCCAAAATCATTTGGTGTTGGCTAAAAAATAGATTAGCTGATCAGTGGAATAGGTTAGGTTCAAAGGACAAAATAGTCAATAAGTTTACTAATCTAGTGTTTGACAAACCCAAAGACCCCGGCTTTTGTCATAAGAACTCACTTTTGACAAAAATTGTTAGGAAAATTAAAAATTAGTATGGCAGAAACTAGGGATTGACCCACATTTAACACTGTATATCAAGATAAGGTCAAAATGGGTTCATTACTTAGCATAAATAATGAGATTATAAATAAATTGGAAGAGCATATGATAGTTTACCTCTCAGACCTGTGGAAGAGGAAAGAATTTATGACCAAAGAAGAATTAGAGATCATTATTGATCACAAAATAGAAAATTTTGATTATATCAAATTGAAAAGTTTTTGTACAAACAGAACTATTGCAGACAAGATTAGAAGGGAAGCAATAAACTGGGAAAACATTTTTATAGTCAAAGGTTCTGAGTAAAAGCCTCCTTTTTCAAAATATATAGAGAATTCACTCTATTTTATAATAAATCAAGCCATTCTCCAATTGATAAATGGTCAAAGAATATGAACAGACAATTCTCAGACAAAGAAATTGAAACTATTTCTAGCCATATGAAAAGATGCCCCAACTCATTATTAATCAGAGAAATTCAAATTAAGAGAATTCTGAGATTCTGCTACATACCTGTCAGTTTGGCTAGAATGACAGAGAAAGATAATGTGGAATGTTGGAGGTGATGTGGGAAAAGTGGGACACTGATATATTGTCTGTGGAGTTGTGAATACATTCAGCCATTCTGGAGAGCAATTTGGAACTGTGTTCAAAAAGTTATTAACTGTGCATGCCCTTTGATCCATCAGGGATACTACTGGGCTTATATCCCAAAGAGATCTTAAAGAAGGGAAAGGGACCTGTATGTGCAAGAATGTTTGTGGCATTCCCTTTGTAGTGGCCAGAAACTGGAAACAGAGTGGATGTCCATCAATCAGAGAGTAGCTGAATAAATAAATTGTGGTATACATATGTTATGGAATATTATTGTTCTGTAAGAAATGACCAGCAGGATGTTTTTAGAAAGGCCTGGAGAGACTTACATCAATTGACCCTGAGTTAATTGAGCAGGACCAGGAGATCATTATATATTTCAACAACAATACTATATGATGATCAATTCTGATGAATGTGGCCCTCTTCAGCAATGACATGAACCAAATCAGTTCCAATAGAACAGTAATGAATTGAACCAGCAAATGAACTCTGGGAAATGAATATGAACCTCTACATAGAATTCCCAATCCCTCTATTTTTGTCTATCTGAATTTTTGATTTCACATTGCTCATGAATATATTGATTTTCTATCAAAATTCCAATATCAATTTGATATTCTGAAGTCTGGTAAACACATATTTATAAAGAATGTTACATTTTTTGCAAATAATTATAAATTATTGAGTTTAATTCTTCCAGGTCTTGAACTACTTTGTGGTTATATAATCTCCTCCCATAATAGTCAAATTAACTTTTTTTTGGCCTTTGATGCTTTAGTCAAATCCTCTATGAGCTTCCATATAAAAACAGAAAAGTGGCTAGTCTTGAGAAAGATAATGTCCTCAAATCTTGGACATAGATGTGTTCCTTTGACTCCCCCTCCCCCTCCAAATATTCATATTTTTTGAGAAAGTAAAACAATCTTGTGATTATTAAAACACAGGTTGGGTTTGGAAAGAGGAAGTAAACTGAAGCATCAAGGTAGAATCCAGAAAACTTGTTCTCGCTAAATATGATACTGTATTGGGCACAGTTTAGTAAATGAAAATTAAAGCAGTTATTTCTTTTTGGGTCTCAGGTTTTCCTTTCTATAAATTGGGGTTATTATATTAAATGATTTTGTTTTCCTTAAACTCTATATTCTGTAATTCTGTGAATCTGATTCTATTAATATCCTCATGGCTGTAGTGATACCTTGTATCAAGTTACCTTTATGCCCTCATTGTAATCGAAAGAAATAGTAAAAAGCATAAAATGAAGAAAATTATATTCAACAAAGGTGTTTGACACTGTCAGGGAGGGTGGACCTCCCTGTTCACTATAAGAAAAGGATTCAGAAGCCATTCAATGACAGCATAAAGGAGAATAAGGGAAGTGATTAGATTAGAAGGATAAGCTTATCCTGGAAGAGATATCTTCTGTAAAGTTGAAACCAGGCATAACTGGAGATACTAAGCTATAATAAAGAACAAAAAAATTTATTTTTCCATATTATGATATAAACGTGGATAAAAAAATCCATACAGTTGTTCCATCAGAACATATATCTTGGACTGACAATAGAGTTGGATAATGAAATAGTCTGAGAATTCAATAATTAAAGGATAACATTTGGATAATTGTACAGTATTTTAAAATATCTTATACTTCAACATAACACAAACACCTATTTTTTTTTTCTGAAGCAATTGGGGTTAAGTAAAGGTCTGGGGTACACACCCTGTAGACATGTCAGGACAGGCATCAGGAATGCATCATATCAAGATCTCCTCTAATGTCTCAGGAGTTGGGGTCCTGGATACACAAGCTAAGCACATACTTGTTGGTGCACATTGACAAGGGAAATGAGAGGGGTATAAGCACAGGGCAGCAGAGGGAGAGAGAAGAAGCAGGGAAGCATAAGAGAGAGGAAGCAGGAGTAGAGACAAGATGATGTAACCAAGCAATAAAGCTCCTTTAACTACATAAAGTATGTCAGAACTATTCTGTCATAACCAGAGATGGAGACGTCCATCTTCTGAAGGTCATAGAGATGACGATAATTGTGGTTAAGTGCTCAGACACCAGCTAGTATCAGCAGATCTGCACTAGTTGGGGACCCCAACAGTCCTCCTGACTTCAGGGCTAGTGCTCAATCCATTGCACCACCTAGCCATTTAGGTGCCCCAATACCTATCTTATTAACATTGGTATTTATATTCCTTTGATGTTGTATGGTTGAAGACAGGAGCAAATTCTCTGAAAATTTTAATTTGTAGGTCATCTAAAGAGCAATGAAGGGAAAGTACATCTTGGTCAAGAGTAATCTGATGCTTATTACTAATGATAAATTGTTTAGGAAAAGTAGATGGCAAGAATGACATTAAAGTGACATGTGACTAGAAAAGGAGATGGACTAGTCATGCATTGAAAGTGAATAATAAACAAAAGAAAATCCACATGTTTTATTTTTAGTGGTACAATAAGAAGAGATTGATATTATGGCTCCAAAAATATCAGTTCCCCTCCCTTCCCCATCAAGGACTTTCTGGAAAACATGAACAAGATTCACAAATGATGAGAAAATATGCATAGGTTGCCGGAGAGGACATTCACATCAACTAGATCCCATCCCAATGAACTTAAATTAAGAGTATAGAACTATTAGTTTGCATAATATGCAAAAGAGTAAATGAAAAAAAAAGAGACTTTTGTTTCATGAATTCTGGGTCAGCTGGATGTTTACACTTCCTTTTCTTTGCTCTTCCAAATAAACACAGTGGGAAAAATTTCTGTGAACCAGATGGGTGTCACCTGATGTGACAAGATAAACAACACTAACTGAAGCGATACCCACCAAAAAAAGAACAGCATGATTCATCCAATTGAAGAGATATAGAATTAGGGCACATACTTTTATCAGGTTGCATTCTCTTATCTGAAAATAAAATCTCTGTGAAGGAAAACCAATCAAATCAAGATGGTCAGAAAAGGCTTATAGAATCTCAACTATTTTGCATTCGATAACTTAGGAACTCAAGAAACTAAAAAGAGTGAAATAAACTTTAGTAAGATTCTTGGTCAGGGTTATTCATTTCCTTTGGGGACTGGATCTCTAAAACAACTGTATTGAGTAAATGCTACAAGCATAAAATATGAAAATTCCATTCTAATATTTTAATATCTATCATGTGAAAGACTGGATTTCAGAGAAGAACTTTACACAGATTTGCATAACTTTGTGAGAAAAATAGACATGATCTTATGCAGTTAGTCCTTCTCAAGTGGGCTATTTGACTAGATCCAAAAATGATAATTCTACCTAAAGTCCTGATTTTAAAATTTCATTCTCTTGAAGGACATTACTTGCTAATGAGAATGAATTAACTTTTTTTGTTCAGACCCCACTCAGATAGAGTAGCAATTATATTCTGCTCATGTTTGAATGAGAAATGCTTTGGGTAGATTGCCCTAGACTTGGGTTAACTTAAGAAGTGACAATCACAGTTCAGGTCCAGCTCCTCTGTATAATATTATTTTTTTTTATTGTTGGCCAATCAGAGTTGACAATCATCTTTTTGAACATTCCTCTTCTAAAAGGACATTTGTGCCTTGAGTCCACCACCATGACTATCTTTGGTTTAAGAGAGATAAAACCAAATAGTCATTTTTTTACTAAAATGCCATCTTTTTTATTAAAGCTTTTTAATTTTCAAAAGATATGCATGGATAATTTTTCTACATTGACACTTGCAAAAGCTTATGTTCCAATTTTTCCCTCTTTCCCCCATATCTATCCTTTGATAGCAAGTAATCTTATATATATTAAACATAGTAAAAACATACATTAAATCCAATATATGCATACATATTGCTGCACAAGAAAAATCAAATCAAAAAAGAAAAAAAAATAAAATGCAAGCAAACGACAACAAAAAGAGTGAAAATGCTATGTTGTGAACCACATTCAGTTCCCACAGGGCTCTGTCTGGTTTTAGAGGCTCTCTTCATCACAAGATCATTGGGAATGGTCTGAATCATCTCATTGTTGAGAAGTGCCATGTCCATCAGAATTGATCATCCTATAATCTTTTCTTTTTAATTTTATTTTATTAAAGCTTTTTATTTACAAACATATTCATGGATAATTTTTCAACATTGATTCTTGCAAAATTTTTGGTTTCAAATTTTCTCCTCTTTCCCCCTTCCCCCTCCACTAGATGGCAGGTAGTACAATACATGTTAAATATGTTAAAAATATATGTTAAATCCAGTATATATATAGATATTTATACAGTTATCTTGCTGAACAAGAAAAAAATGGATCAAGTAGGAAGAAAAACCTAAGAAAACAAAATTCAAGCAAAAATCAACAAAAAGAGTGGAAATGCTATGTTGTGGTTCACACTCAGTTCCCACACTCCTGCCTCTGGGAGTATATGGCTTTCTTTATCAATGAACAATTGGAACTGGTTTGAATCATCTCATTGTTGAAAAGAATTATGTCCATCAGAATTGATCATCATATAGTCGTGTTGTGGCTGTGTATAATGATATTCTGGTTCTGCTCATTTCACTTAGCATCAGTTCATGTATGTCTCCAAAGGACTTTCTGATATCATCTTGTTGGGCGTTTCTTACAAAATAATAATATTCCATAACATTTGTTTACCATAATCTATTCAGCCATTCTCCAATTGATGAACGTCCATTCAGTACATTTTCTTGCCACTATAAAAAGGGCTGCCACAAATATTTTTGCACATGTGAGTCCCTTTCCCTTCTTTAAAATCTCTTTGAGATATAAGCCCATTAGAAACACTGCTGAATCAAAGGGTATCCACAGTTTGATAACTTTTTGAGCATAGTTCCAAATTGTTCTCCAGAATGGTTGGATCTGTTCACAGTTCCAGCAACAATGTATCAGTGTCCCAGTTTTCCCGCATCCTCTCCAACATTCATCATTATCTTTTCTTGTCATCTTAGCCAATCTGATAGGTGTGTAGTAATATCTCAAAGTTGTTTTAATTTGCATTTCTCTGATCAATAGCATTTGGAATACCTTTTCATGTAACTACAAATAGTTTCAATTTCTTTATCTGGAAATTGTCTGTTCATATCGATTGACCATTTATCAATTGGAGAATGGCTTGATTTCTTATAAATTTGAGTCAATTATCTATATATTTTAGAAATGAGAACTTTATCAGAACCTTTGAATGTAAAAATGTTCTCCAGTTTATTGCTTCCCTTCTAATCTTGTCTTCATTAGTTTTCTTTGTACAAATTTTTTTTTAACTTAATATAATCAAAATTATCTATTTTGTGATCAATAATGATCTCTAATTCTTCTTTGGCCACAAATTCCTTCCTCCTCCACAGATCTGAGAGGTAAATTATCCTATATTCTTCTAATTTGTTTATAATATCATTCTTTATGTCTAGATCATGAACCCATTTCTATCTTATCTTGGTATATGTTGTTAAGTATGGATCAAGGCCTACTTTCTGCCATACAAGTTCCCAATTTCTTGGGAGTTTTTGCCAAATGATGAATTATTCACCCCAAAGCTGGAGTTATTGGGTTTGTCAAACACTAGATTACTATAGTCATTGACTATTTTGTATTGTCAATATAACCTATTTCACTGATCAACCAGTCTATTTCTTAGCCAGTCCCAAATGCTTTTGGTGATGGCTGATTTATAATATAGTTGTAGATCTGGCACAGCTAGGTCACCTTTATTTGCTTTTTTTTTTCATTAATTTTCCCTGAAATTCTTGCCCTTTTGTTCTTTCAGATGAATTTTGTTGTTATTTTCTGTAAGTCAATAAAATAATTTCTTGGGACTTTGATTGGTATAGCACTAAATAAATAGATTAGTTTAGGTAATATTGTCATCTTTATTATATTGACTCGATCTGTCCAAGAGCACTTGATATTTTTCCAATTGTTTATATCTAACTTTATTTGTATGGAACATGTTTTGTAGTTTTGCTTGTATCATTATTAATAAGAGGACTAAATTTCCTAGATATTATGCCTCTCAAATCTTTTAAGTAACTTCACTGGCCCACTCTAAACCTATAAAAACATTTGTTACTTCTCTGATGCCTTTATATTTTTCAAGTAGAAAAGTGAAGCTCATAGAGGAGGAATAACTTGGTCAATGGTAAACATTTCATGAGCAGTAGAATTGAGATTCATAGTCAAATCCTTAGACTTCAAGTCTCATATACCTTATACTAAATATGGTCATACTTGTATTCCAATCAAAAATTTGAAGGACAATTAATACAGTGCAAGGCAATATCAAGTATGAAATAATTGGAGGAAATCTGTGGATTTGCCTTGATAAAGGACATGTGCTCAAGTGGGGTGTATGTACCAAATAAGATGATAAGTCTGGACAAAAATGAGTAAAAATCTAGGGGAAACAACATGAAAATTATACTCTATCCTGTTCTAATCAAAGCATATCTAGGGTATTATACAGACTGTTCCAAATCTCTTAGTATAATTTTAAACTTTAATGAAAACAAATTGTACTAGACATTTTGGACACACTCTACTCTTTAGTATAGCTCCCACTTTAAAGATAAATATAAACAAGCTAATATATATCCAGAAAATGGAGTCCAGTTTTCTGGAGTAAATTAAAGTCTCAGGATTAAAAATAATGTTTAATAATCTTTTTTGGCTTGGAGAAAAAAAAAAATAACAATTAGTGTAGATTGATAATTGCCGTTTTCAGGTTTAAAAAAATGTAATTATTCTTTCTACTTCCAGAAAGATGTATTATTACTCAAAAAAGTTTCAGGAAGGAAAGATAGCCAACTGGGTATATTTCCTCTCTGAGATTACCCCCACTATTTTTCAAAATACCTATCTGTATATTCCTTTTCAATCCAGCAACTCAGCTTTGTGAAATACGCAGTTTTAAAGTTTTCATGGATTCAGTACATGCTTTGATTCATGGAGACCAGGTGAGGTAGGCTTAAGGGAAGAAGAGGGATGCATTTTCTGTAAAAGGTTAAAACCATAAGTTTAATTTTATTTTTTTAAGAAGATATAAAAGACCAAAAGTCATTATCTAATTGCCAAGTAGTCAAAGGATAGGAAATTTCACAATAATAATAATAATTTTAAAGTAGTGATGACCATATGAAAGAATGTTCCAGATCACCATTTTATGAGAGGCATTCAAATCAAAGCAACTTTGAGATTTCATCTTGCACACAGAAAATTGGAAAAATGAGGAAAGATGGCCATGCTAAATGCTGGGAGGATTTTGAGATCAATACATTATAGTATTGTTGGTTGAACTATAAATTAGGAAGCAATTTGGGAATACACAAATAAAGTTAATAAAATATCAATGTTCATTAACCCACAGATGGTATTACTAGGTTTATACTTCAAGGAAGACAATGATAAGAAGAGAGTCTCTCTCTATGTATACATATATGCCAAGATATTTAAGACTAATTCCCATATAGAGGAATGGCAAATATATATATATATATATGGTATATTAGTATAAAGAACATTATCATGAAAAAATAAATATTAAATATGAAGAATACAAAGAAACATGGAAAGACCTATATGAAACAATTGCTGAGTGAAGTAAACAGAGCCAATAATATATACAATAACAATAACAATGTCAGTAGAAGAAACAACTATAAAACAAAAATACACAACCAAAAAATAACTACAAAAATACAAAGAACAAGCATAGATATAAGAAAATACCCACATTCCTCATATTTTCAATCATGGGAGGCTCAGGAATATGGTATATTTTATGTGTTTTCAAATTATTTTTGATGTATTAATCATATTTGCTGATCTCTTTCTCTAAATGTTCCTCTTGTTTTTAAGAATATTTGCTATATGTTATTGCTTTCTAGGAAGGGGGAAGGAAAAGAATATTGGCAGAAATTTTGGCAATATACAAAGAAAGAGATGGTCATCACCAACACAAATAATGCTTGAAAGAAATCAGATGTGGTAAGACTATCTAGTGAAAAATAAAACTTAGTATTTAACGCCATTATTCTGCAAGGCTCGTTAAGTAATTGGTAGTATTTTGATTTCCTTAAATGTCATAACATTCCTGATTTTTACAGATATAAATGGCCATATCTATTTATTTCTCAAAACAGACTGTTCTTGTATTTCTATTTATTAATAAACACCAGACCTGTCAGCAGTCAGGGCTGTGTGAGTCAGTATTATTGATTGCTCTCATTTCTGCTGGAAAAGTGTGACTGAACTCCAGTGATTCAACTAATACAGACGGTGGAGTTTTTTTTTTTTTTTTTCCCCTTCTGTTCAGCCCATAGACTTAAAACAAATTGAAGAGGTGGTTTAGGTTGTGTCTGTGTGACAGTTCTTAATCCATTTGAAAGAAGAGAAAAAAAGATTGGGGGGAGAATATACATAGTTTAGAAATAAATCTACACTCCATGCTCAGAAACATACATAGGAATTTTGTATGAATGTGGTTACACAAGTTTAATATCGTTCATTACCAAAGATGATTATTGTGCAGAGAAGTGTCATAAAATACATTGTCACCGAAATGTGTGTATACCCAAAAATAGATAATTTAAGATAACTTGTTCAATATGATGAGGCATAATAGTGACAACTCATTTAGCAAGCTATTTAAGGATTATATTTTCTCTTTCTTCATAACAATGCTTTGAGTTCAGAAATGCTAGTAGGTGTCAGGCAGTAATTAGATTGAATTTTCCTTTAGGAGGAAATGTTACTCTGCTCCATAAGTTGGTAGTTTTCACTTGGCATGGAGAGAACATCATAGAAAAGACTGGTCGATAAAAATATTGTTATTTTGAAGACAAGCATTAAGGTTGACTGGAAAAGGAAATGGAAATGGATCTCATCTCTCCACACCATAATTACTTTATTACATGCTCTTTGAGAGGAGACTAGGCCACCCCTCCCCCCTCACTTAGCTTCAGTTAATGTCTTGCAGGAGTCCTGGTTGCCACTTTGAAGAACAGTGCTCTAAATACTTTGCTATGGAAACATCTTTGTTCACTCCTCTGCAAAAACCTACTTTCTATTAACTATGAAAACTAGTAAATATTAGATAATGAGCTAAACAGTGAAAACCTAATTTTTGCCAAATTCTTGATGTTTATCAAGGGTTGATATGCAAATTTTTTTCTTGGAGTTGTTTGTATTTTAAATGATAGTAATATTTTAACTCCAAGAAATAAGATTAAAATGTCAGGAATCCAGAAGAAATAAAGACAGGTTGGTTTCCCCAGTGTTCCCAGGTATAGCTCTATTCTTTTGGTATTCTCCAAAAGACTAGGAAGTATGTTATTCAAAGACTGCGTCTCCACCAACATCAAGCACATTTATCTGGAGGGTTAAGTATTCAAAGATGTGTAATTTCATTAATGTAGTTATTCTTACAACTAGAGCAGATAACATAATGGATGGTCTTAGAGAATTGCATGGAAATGTATAAGTAGGAAATATTAAGGGTGAAATTTAAACTCAATTTTTCCCACACCAATTACATCTCTTTTATGAACCTGGAGTCTCTGAATTTGTTTTTGTTTTTAATTTAGCACATTATTTTCCCCAATAACATGCAAAAACAATTTTAATGTTTATTTTTAAAATTTTTGTTAGTTAAAATTCCCCACATCTTTCCACTTTCCTCATGGAGAAGGTAAGAAATTTGATATAGATTATACATGTGTAGTCCTGAAGAACATATTCCCATGTTAGACATATTGTAAAAAGAAATATTGACCAAAAATCAAATGAAAAACAAAGAAAACAATGTTTAAAAATATATTTTGATCTGTATTCAAATTCCATCAGCTATTTTTCTGGGATAGATATAATTTTTTTATAAGTACTTCAGAGTTGTCTTAGATCATTGTATTGCTGAGAACTAAATTAGTCATACATGATGATCTTATAAATAGCTGTTACTGCATGCGATCATCTCTTATTCTACTTATTTCACTTTGTACCCATTAATGTAAGTCTTTCTAGGTTTTTCTGAGAATATCCTGCTTATTATCGCTTATATTATTTCATCATAATCATTATATAAAATAAGTTGTTCAGATATTCTCCAACTGATGAGCATCTCCTCAATTTCCAGTTGTTTACCATCAGAAAAGATCTGTTATAAATATTTTTAATCAAATGGGTAATTTTCTTTTAAAAAAATCTTCTTTTTCACAAACAGATCTGTTAGTGGTATTGCCTTGTCAAAAGTATGCACATATATATGTATATACATATATATATGCAAATATATGAGTCATTTCTCTGCATATTTAAGAGATGAAATCTTTATCAGAGAAATTTGTTTCAATTTTTTCCAATTATGATTGCTAATTGCATACTATATTCTATTTTCCCTGTTTGTTCTTTCTTTTTTTTTTCACTCTGACCCTCTTCAAAGTCTTTTGCTTCTGAATATCTGTGCCCCCTCTCTGGCATACATTCTATCAGCCCTACCTCCCTTTCTATTCTCCTTTTCATTTTCTACTTTCCAGTAGAGTGAAACAGCTTCCTATAACTAATTGAGTATATATGTTATTCCTTTTTTGAGCTAACTCCAATGTCAGTAAAATTCAATTGTTTGCCACCATCTCCACCATTTTAAGAATTTCAATTTAATTAGTTTTCTTTAAAATTCTATGTATTTGTATTTGAAGAATTTTTAAAAATATTCTGAAAAGAGAATCACAGACTTCATCACATAGTCAATTTCGTTGATGAAACAAAAAAAAATTAAGTAAAAGTTATTTTTTCCTCATTTATGTAAAATTATTTATCCTATTCTACCTGCCTCTTTCCTTTTCATCCAGTGAATTCTACTTTCTCAGCCCTTAAGTTTATTTTAAATGACACCTCATAATATTCTACTCAGACCTATGACTGTCTTTTATATATATATATATATATATATATATATATATATATATATATATATATATATATATATCTTTCTAACTGATAATGATAAAATTCCTAAGAGTTACACAGGTCATTTTTCCATATAGGAATGTAAACAGTTTACCTTATTGAATCTCTTTCCTACTTACTCTTTTATGCTTCTTTTGGGCCTTCTGTTTGAAAGTCAAATTTTCCAATTGGTTTTGGATTTTTTTTATCTGGAGTGTCTTAAAGTCCTCTATTTCATTTTTGTTTTTCTTGGCTTCTGGAAGAAGACCAATGATATCAAAAGGTTGATGTCTTGAATTGCAAGTAAATTGACTTTTAGTCAGCTAGGTGGTACAGTGAATAGAGCATAGACTCTGGAGTTGAAAGAGCCTGAGTTCAAATTCAGTCTTTGACACTTACTAGCTATGTGACCCTTGGCTCATCACTTAACTCTGTATCATGAAAAAGAAGCCCTCCTTCCTCCTCAAAAAAAAAAAAAAAAGACAAGTGAATTGCATTTAAGTGAAATAGGGTTGTGAAAAGTCATCAGTATCACTCTCTTTTCCAGAATTTATTATTCCTGTGGCAAGATATAGGTCAGGAAAATGATGATAGCCCCAGTTTCATTAGGAAACTTTGACCTTTTTAAGCTATGGTCTTTCTTACATCACAGTTTTTTTGAGGCAACACCCATTCAGTATAAACCAAGTGAGAACTGAGGCAAAATATGGTCCAGTTTGCTTTCTAAAAAGGATCAATTAGAAAGACACTCAGAGTTTCAAACCAGAACAGAAATAATTGATATTTGTACTCACTCTGAAGCATCAAATGCAAGTGAATTTGAGCTGATAACAATTACTAGCCAGCCAGTGAGAATCAGAGTAATTTGCATTTAAAGGCATGGTAAAGAAGTTTCAATTGAATCCTGATGGGCTTAATAAAGACCTGATTTTTCAAAGCTATATTTTAAGAAATTATAGATGAAAACTACATAAAACAAAGAGTGAATTATCCCACTTTTTAAAAGAAAATATTATAGAATAAATAATTAAGAAAAAAAAGAATAGCCCCCAAATTTCAAGGTATCTTAAGAGGCATAAGCTATCAAAATATGTATCCCTTTGGACAGAGCATAAGTTTTTGACTCCCCATGTGAATAGAAGAAGAAAAGGAGGAAGGAAGGAAAGAAAAAAAGGAAGGAAAATGAAAGAAGGAAGGAAGGAAGGAAATAACATCATTGTTTAACTATGTTCCCAGTAAAGATAGCTGCTACTAATCACAGAAGCATTGTTGTGGAAGAATACCAATGGCATCAGGAGGGTGATGTTTTGAGTTGCAAGTGAATTGGATTTAAGTGAAATAAGGCTATGCAAAGTCATCAGCCTTTACTTACACTCCCCTCCAGTCACTCATAGTTGAAGTTTTCCACTTTTTCCTATTGTTCCCATTAGGTTATTTCTACTTTTTAAGGCAGTCTTCTCTTCACTGGATTTTCCTGTCTTTTGCCATTTAATTTATTTTATTTTTTAAGATATTTGCTTTAGCAATCTCTGCATCTCCTTTTCCAAACTTCTCCCTATATTTTTCTTGCATAATTGTCATTCATACTCCTGTCCTTATTTATTTGATATTCTGGGGAAAAAGTACGAGTCTTTACCTCTCATTTTGGGACATTATTTCAGAATATTTACATGTTTTTTGTTGTTCTTGTTGTTATTATGTACAGTAACATGCTTAACAATAGGGTATATGTACTTTCTTCTAGAGTAGATAATTAAATAAAAGGGAAAAGATCATTTAAAGAAAACATAATTCTAAATGTGGAGTAGAACTAGATCATGACTGCATTCATGAACTAAGCTAACATTTTATGGTATTCCCATATGCAGTCTTATTCCATGTTCACATTCATGGATTGGTCAAAAACTGAGCCTATGTTTTTGTGGAACAAGGTGCAGGACCACAGAGTAATACAAGGAGAATTAACTTAAGGGTTTTAGGCTAGAAACTGGTGAAGATTAGTGATATTGAAATCTTTGACTAATCAGTACTCTTCTATTGAGTATTCTTTTTAAAAAAAAAATCACTTAGCTGATTGCATGTGACCTGATTGTCACAAATATATATATATATATATATATATATATATATATATATATATTATGCATACTGATAACTATGTATATTGATGATAATATTATTCTCATATCACCCAGGTCCCATTGGTAGTTCTTGCTCGAGGTCAAAATAAACCAAATAACAAATAAACAAACAAAAAACTTTATTATGTATTTGGGGAATTATAAAACTTCTGTCAAAAAGTGTCTAGATAAGCAATGCTTATATTTTGGAAATTAAAGTTTAAATCGAAGATTGATCTAACACTTAAAGTCCTGGATCAATAGTTATACTTTAGGGAGAGACTTTAAATACACATGAGCAACGTTGTATTTTTAGTGGTATTTTATTTTACCAAATAAACACAAAGACAATTTTCAACATTCACCTTTGCAAAATCTTTTGTTTATTTTTTTTTCCTTTTCTCCTCCATTCCTTCTTCCCCTACAGAGCGATATGATATAGGTTAAACATGTGTAATTCTTTTAAACATACTTATTTTTAATTATTAGATTATTTTTACACATAAATAATAATAAATGTTAATAAACATAATAAAATTATTATATACATTTTTAATTATTAGATTCTTCAAAGCTGTTGATGCTGCAAGGTAGGACAAGTTTCAGAGAAACATGTAACTATATGTAGTGTTCATTTTCTTTGTTTTTCTCCCTGAAAACAAAATTGTCATCCAAAGATTTTCATTCAATTGGTTCCTCTACTCCTTTACTTAATGGGGTCATTTCTTCTATATGTCCTGTCTTATTACTATGTGGCCAATGCAGTGAGGACTGTTATAGCTTCTTCAAAGAGTGTCTTAATTATGATTTGGGGGCCTATCTGCTTGTGTTAACATTTCATGTTCAAAGTATTGTATGTTGAGGGGAAATTTTAAAAGACTCTATTAAAACAACAACATCAACAACAAGAAGAAAAATTCAATGCCAAGAAGATAGAGAAAATTGTGTTTAATAGATAAGATGCAAGATTTTGAATCAGAACCACTTGGATTCAAATTTTGCTTTTAGTACAGAGCAAATTTTGAAACCATGATAACCCACTTCTCCTGTAAAATTGGGGACATAATATATGTATTTCATTAAACTCTTTGAAGGCAGAGGATGTCCTTTACTTTTCTTTTGCATACCTAGCATAACCTGGTTCATAATATATACTTTATAAATATTTGTTGTTGTTGCTGTTGTTGTTATTGTTGTTGATGATGATGTTAGAGTACCTACTCAACAGAATTGTTTAGAGGTTATGAGATAGTTATCTAAAATGTAAGGAAACTTAATGTACTGTAAAATATCAGTAATTATGATAATGGAAACTTGTTGGAAGAAAGAATGAGATTTGTTTCAGAACTTATGATTATTTCTAAGCCTTGGGGAGAAAGTGTCTTCTTGTATTCTCCTTGGGTCAAAGATTGTTTCACTGATAGTCATGAAAGTAATAAATGAAACTGAAAATACAGTGTCTGACAGAGATTTTTCAATATGTGATGAGTAGTTAGGTAGATAGACATATATATGCATAGTTTAATAGGTGTTAGGATAGGTATGGTAAAAAAGGATGTGATCTTGGAATCAAGAGAACCAGTTTGAAGTTTACTAATAAGTTGCAAATTTGCTAAACAATAATTTTTATTTGAATGCATTTCCTTTAAAAATAATAGCTTTTTATTTTCAAAATCAAAATTCCCTCTTCACACTTCAACATAGAATTCAACATTGAATATTCAACAACAAAATCTTATGTTCCAATTTTTTTCTCCCTCCTTTCTTCCTCCCCCCTTAGACAGCAAGTAATCAAATATATGTTAAAAATGTACAATTTTTCTCTACATATTTCCAGCATTATCATGCTGCACAAGTAAAATCAGATCAAAAAGGGAAAAAAGAAAAAAGAAAACTAAAATCAAGTCAACAACAACAAAAAAATGAAAATATTATATTGTGATCCACATTCAGCCCCGAAAGTCTTCTTTTTGGATATACATGGCTCTCCCCAGCACAAGTCTATTGGAATTGGCCTGAATCACTTCATTATTGAAAAGAGACATGATCTTATTGATGCTGTGGACAATGTTCTCTTGGTTCTACTCTACTTAGCATCAATTCATAAAAATCTCTGTAGGCCTTTCTGAAATTATTCTGCTGATAATTTCTTTTTGAAACAATAATATTTCATAACATTCAAATCTCATAAATTATTCAGCCATTCTCCAACTGATGGGCATCTACTCAGTTTCCAATTCATTTGAAATCATTTCTTTATATCTAAAATGGAGGTATAGTGAAGTAACTGGATATATCAAAACATAAATGACTGTCTAGGTAAGTGCATAATGGAAGAAGAGATGGAATGAAAGAACTAAGAGAATAAAGACTGCTTCCAGATGTTCATAAGCCCAGGAATCTTCTTACCACCTGGGCTTTAAAAGGTCTATGTGTTAATGATTAACATTTTTATAGATTTTTACTACATACCAGGTATTAGGCTAAATAATTTATAATAGTTACCTTATCCAATCCTTACAAACCTAGAAGATGATTTTTTTTTTATTTTATAAATGGGGAAAATAAGGCAAATAGAGTCTAAGTGACTTATTTAGGCTCACATAGCTAGTATGTGTCTGAGGATTGATTTGAATTCAAGTCTTCCTAACTCCAGTGTCTAACTATAGACACTCATAAAAGCCACTCAGTGTCCTTGAATATTTTCGATATAACCAAAGTGGCTAAGATGCACCTGACTGGCAGGAATTGGTGGCAAATCAAAACTTATTAAATATTAAGAATGAACAAGAAACTCAGAGTTCATAGCCCCTCTTGTATTTGAAAAAAAAAAAGTATTCAGGCTTGAGATACTAATATACAAGCTCTGCTTTAATACCCAGAAGAGGAGAGATGTTATCAGCTCATCAGCCTATCATTCTATTTTTTGATATCTCTAATTGTTAAATAGTTGTATTTTTTTTTTTTTCTTTTCATCCAATCTAACCCATTGTATATAGTATTGCCTTTTGGGACTAAAATGAAAACAAACACTTCTACTTTTACATTATAGATCACTTAAAAAACTAAAAATAATTATTAATTCCCTTAAAAATAGCTTGTTCTTCAGACTAAGAATCATTTTCCTCAAATAATTCTCTGATAGCATGATCAGCAAACTTCTTACCATCCTGGCTATTCTAGATTCTCACTACTTTAAGTAAATGTATTTCTCAACACTGAACCCATTATTATAGACAATGGGAATTCTTGTAGCTTACAAAAAATGTACTAAAAAGTACATAAAAACAGTTGTTAAATTTGAACCTTCCCTATTTGACACCATCACAACAAGAAAAAGCTACTAGAAGAATAGATAGGGCATTGGACTTGCATTCAAATATGGTCTCAAACATGGATTAGCTGTCTATTGGACTGACTCTTGTAATCAGTTTCTTCAGCTGTAAAATGGTGATGATAATAACATCTTTCTCCCAGGGTTTTAAGAACCCAATAAAACATAATGCAGAAGTGTTCAGCACAATGCCTATCACACAGTAGGTGCAATCTAAATTCTTATATCATTTCACCTATAGGAATGCTTATAACATAAATTTAATCTGATCAGATCAGGATTTTCATTTACATTCTGGACACTAATCCTCTCCCAGCTCAGACTAAGAACACATTCATTTTTTAGCTCTCATGTTGTACTATTGTCTCATAATCAAATATTAGTTCCCCACATTCCATACTTTTATTCATATGAACTACAATTTAACCATGTTTCCTCTATCTTGGTCTTATGAAGTTGATTTTTTAAAAATCCAGTTGAATAGCTTTACATTTTTATCTATCAAATTATATCAGATTCTGTTTACCATTTTAGTAATCTGACTTCATTAATATCCTTTTGTAATTCTTCATAATTCTTGACTTGCTTACTGCATTTCACATTGTGAACACTTCTATATTTTTCATACTCCTTCCTTCCTCTAAAAATAGCACTTCCATGGATTTTCTTTGACCTTCCTACTCATTCTCATACCTTTTCCCTATCTTTTAATCTTTACCAAATACACTAAAGAGAGCTATCTACTGAGGTTTTTTTTTTTCCTACATGCATTTTTGTTCTTTCTCTATAATCCTTTCTTTGATAATCTCATCAATGTACTTATTTGTTTTATTATTGACTATATTCTGAGAAATTCCAAATATATATCTTCATTGTCAAAAGTTTAATGGAATACATGTTAGAATTTCACCTCCCTTTAGGACATTTTAATCTGGATATCCTGCAAGACCCCAACTTCAACCTGATCTCATCATACCCTTTCCCTCTCCTCTAGCCTCAACTCAAACTCTAGTAGTCATCTGTGATTCTTGCTTTTTTCTTCCCTCTCACTAGTATCTAATAAGTAGCCAAATCCCATGTTTGGATTAGTCAATCAATCTTTATGATTCCTTATAGCTTTATTCTACTCTAGGAAAAGTCATCTTCAGTTCATTCCCAATGATTTTCCTAATTATTCAAGATTTCATGTAGGGTTAAAATGGAGTTTCATTGAAGTAATAAAACTATCATTAGAGATCAGAATTTTCTCTCAATCATTCATATATCCACATATGACTATCTATTTACCCCAACCTTATGAATTTATTCCTCACTCCCCTACGATAGAAAGAGGAAAAGGGGAGGAAAAGAAAAAAAAAATTATTGTATGGACTATATGCCAGACACTGTGCTACTTGAATAAACATTTCCTTATTTGTTCATAGACAAGAGAGTTGAATGAAATTGGATACCTCATTAGAGAGGACATTATATTTTCCTGGGCCAAGGTTCTCATAGTCTTCTCGCAGGAAGTGAATTAATTTCACAATCCAGTCAGGTTCAGGTTCTTTTCATTGTGTTTATAGATAAAAAGGCTCTAGATTTTGTCCACTTGGTAGGAGCCTGGTAGTCAATGTCCAGCACTGCACTCTCTAGTAGCAGGAAGAATTGTTATGACTAAAGTGTCATTGACTCTTTTGTCTTTCATCTAAAAAAAATTATTTGTACTGGGTTTTTATTTAATATCTCTGGACCAGCTTCCTCTAAATTGTCCCTAAAGTCCCCCTTACCTGTTCTGTGGGTTTAGGTTAGTTCTACTATACAAAGATGAAAAAGATGAAAAGCCTATACTTAAAAGAGCTTCCAGCTTAAAAGACTATTATTATGGAAAAGCAGGATAAATGTACAAAGTGATCCAACAACAAAAAAAAAAATATGGTGTGACTTGCAGAGTAAAACATTGCTATGAACAACAATGTGTATAGTAATGTTTGGCCCTCTTCAGCTGGACGTAGATCAGAAGCTAAAGGGGAAGACTACACATTCAACTGAGCAAAATCAAATATAAAATGAATGAATGAATGCCATGTTTGTAATTGACCAATCAAGAAATATTTTAAGTACCTCCATTGTGCTAGACAAGAGAGATAAACAATTAAAAAAAAAAGACAGAAGACAATCCTTAACTTTAGGAAATCACAATCTATTCTGGGGGACAACGAAGAAATATATACTAACAACCTACATTCATATAAATAAGGAATAATTAGCAGAAGAAATCCACTAGACTTTAAACAACTTGAGAAAGGATTCTTATAAAAGATAGGATTTTAATTGGTACTTAAAGGAAATCATAAAAGGCAACTGGCAGGGATGAGGGGGGCAGGCATTTGAGGAATGATGAACAACCAGAGAAAAATCTGGGAAATAGAATGTCTTCTTTATGCAACAAGTAAGATAACTTTTTCATGATAGGAAGCCCATGATGGAAGTAAAGCATAAGAAAAGTAGAAAGTTAGCAGGAGGCTGGATTTTGAAGGACTTTAATGTTAAACAGTATTTTCTATTTCACCCTGAAGGCAATAGAAAGCCACTGGAGTTTATTGGGTAGAAAGATGATGTGGTTGGTCATGTGCTTTTAGGAAAATGCCTTTAGTGGTCAAATGGGAGAAAGAATTGAGGGAGGAGAGATTTGAATAAGGCTGCTTGGTCAGCAAGGTTAGAGGACCTGTACCCATAAGGTAGCAATATTAGAAGAGACAAGAAGGCATATTTGAGAAATGTTGCAAAGGTGAAATCAAGAGGCTTTGGCAAAAGGTTGGAAATGTGAATCATGTCCCCATATTGAGAAATAGTGAGAACTGGAGGATAAATGCTACTAGCCCTTAGTGAAACAACTACATATTTTAAATAAATAATTAAAAAAAAACCCACTTTACCAAATTCTACATCTTGCCCTTTTTTTTCTCAAGGTTAAACACCAGTTAATAACAATAACAATTAGAACTCATATATCATTCTGAGTTTTAAAAAGTGCTTTTAAATTTTAATTCATTTTATATTCACAACACCAGAAAGAAGCTAGTATTATTAGCTCTGGTTTACAGTTGAAGAAACTGAGAGAGAAAAGCTATAAAAGATTTGCCTAGATAGCATGACTAGCATGTGTCTAAGGCTGAATTGGAACTTGAATCTTCCTGACTCCAGATTCAGTGCTGTAGTTTCTTCAGCATGTAATTAAATGAAGCAGACGTTCTTGTGATCTTTCTTTGAACCAGTTTCTATTTCAAATTCTATTTACCTTCTCTGGCCCTTGTGCTTCAAATAATTTTTGTCATCTAGAATCAAAGCTTTATTTTCTTCCTGACAATGGCTAACTAAGGAGCAGTAATTATCCCCCCCCACACACTATTTTCGGTTAGGAAGCTTCAACTCTCTCTTTGTTCTCCATGGCAATGGTTGACTCTAAGCATCAATAAACACACCACAATCTGTCTTCTGTTATAACTGTTAATACATGTGTCTTATTTTCTCTGATAATTTGTTAACTCCTTGAGTACAATTTACCAAATGTGTCTGTTGTATTAATCATTCTGTCCATTCTCTGAAAAAAAAGTCTCTTCTCTTATCCTTTCTCCCAACTTTTTAAACTGATGAGAAATGTGAAAAAAATATTCAGCCATAATCAAAGACTGATTCTAATCTTACCCCATCTAGGCCATAGAGAAAAAAAATCTAATAAGTACAGTGATATTATAAGAATTACCAAAAATCCTATGAGAACACAATAAGATTCATTTTCAGTGGCCAAAGCATAGAGGAGTTGGCATTAAACTTGACATTGAAGAATATATAAAATTTTGATAGAATAAAAATGGGTATGAAGTGAGGAGAACATTTGACATGTAGAGATGCTTCTGGGAGTGATGCCTTAAATTAGGTTTCTAAGTAAAATAGCCAAGGAAAAGACAGTTTTTAATGAAGAAAATTTGTCCTGAAATGTCATATTCCAATAATGTAGTACATTCATTTATGAACATTATACTTTAAAAAGTCCTAGAAAAGACTACAAGGTTGGTGAAAAAATTGAAGGTTATGCAATATTTAATTAATTGAAAGAACTGGTATTTGTGAACCTCAATAAGAGAATGTTTTGAAGGGAAATATGGAGTTTCTGGCTCATATAACCATCAAGTAGGAAATCAAGTACATTTCAAAAACTATTAAGTCTAACTACCTTGATATATAGATAAGGCAATTAAGCTTCAGAAAGGTTAAGCCAAAGATCACACTGAAAGTAAGTGATGAGACCAAAATTAACACCCATGTCCTTTGATTCAAAATAATAGTCATTCAATTGTCCCATATTTCTATACTACATTATAGAAATGTTCAAAGATATGAAGCTCACTCATATAGAAAAGGAATTACTCTTGTTCTCTATAACCCAGGGAGCAGAACTAGGAATAGTGAATAGAAGATAAAAATAAATTCCAGCTTAATGTAATTGAGGTTTTTTTTTAAATTAGAGGTTAAAATAGAAATTATATATCTATGGTGGTGATGTGTATTCTCTATCGATGGATATCTTTCAGAAGGAATGAAATGACCATGTTTTAAGGATATTATAGAAAGGATTCCTGTTTAGTTGTAAGTTAACATAGATGGTCTCTACTATTCTTACTACTCTAACATTTTCAAATTTCTAGAAACATGGAATTATTTATTTTTTAAGAATTCAGAGGAATGTGGTATTTCTATTGACATTAAACACAGTTCCAGACAATCCCTTCAGAAGTACTATACTATGCATAATAATTGGCAATGTGGCAAAATGAGCCATTGGGGAATTTCTTTCCTACAAAAATTATTTAAATTATAAAAATATAAGGAAACAAAACTGTGTTTGTAACCAATTATTCCTTCTCTTAGTTGTCTGGTAGCTTTTTTTAAACAAACATCTTAAGATCTTGGTTTTCAAACCAGACAAATGAACTAATGATATTTTAACTGGATATTGTATGACATAGCAATACCTTTAACAACTTCTCATTATTTCAAAGAAGTAATATTCAGAACTATCACCATTAATTATATTATCTATCTATATCTGTCTATCTATACACAAAAATTTAAATTAGTAAGAGCTATATTATTAGGGACAGTTTCCTGGTATGAATTATCATTTCTTAAAATTCATGACCCAAAACTGTTGCTGTATTTTGCTGTGAGATTGACACCTACCATCACAAGGGAGAAATATTCTTTTTTTAAGACCTGTTAATTTAACTTATGTAAATTAATTGGCTGAAGGATGAAGTAAGCTTGCAGAATTCCACCATTTGGATTCCTTTATTAACTGAAAAGTCAGGTGTTGAAATACTTTTAAAGCTCTGTTAGTCTGTTCTCTGCTGGTGTAATGTGGGCAGATTCTCACTTGTTAATTATATTGAGTGCAAGGGAGGAAAAGACACAGAAAAACTAAGTTGGAAGAAAGAAAATATACAATTAGTACTTCTTTGTGTAAAAAGTGATACCCACAATGAAAGTTGAAATAAAATGCTACAGAACCTTTTCATTCTCTAACTGAGGCTCACCATCAAAAACTATTATGATAAAACAACCTTTTCATTCTCCTCTCCCCCAACCCAAGACAGCTTTCTATGTTGTTTAAAACACTGGCTCTATAAATTCCTCAGCACTGAGGTTTATGTAACTGTTTCGTACAGTAAATGCCTTCTCATCTATCACCTTCCATAAGAAGTTCAAATTTCTTAACCCAGATATCACTGTAAAAGTCTAGCTGCCCCAAATATCATCTCCCCAGGAACCAGGCTCCACCCCAATCTCACCACCATAATCCCAAATCCTGTGAAACTGTACTTTTTGAGTTTGGAATTCCTTTCCCCTCAACCCCCTTATTTCTGGACTGCTGAAATTTTTTTAGCCTTCAAAGATCAATTCAAATACAATCTTTTACATTAAATTATCTCTGATATTTCCATCTTCAGGCTTTTTTGATACTAACTAAGCTTTTAATTCTACTATGCAGTAGAATTTTGTACAAAGAAAATTGGAATGGATTGAGAAGAACATGTAGGTCATTGGGAAAAGGAATACCAATACTTTTGGGAATTATATTTTAATTAGCATTATAGTTATTTTTGCATTTTTTATCTTTTTATTGCACTATGAGCTCCTTTTGGTCAGAGATTATGACTTATTCACTTCCTATCCAGTACAATGTGCCTAGTACTTATTATTTAATAAAGATTTATTGTTTTTGAATTCTCCCTTAAATAACATAACTAGTTGTGTTGCTTCTTGTAGGAACAATTGATTATCTGAAATGAGCCCTATACCTGTAGACAAGAGAGATCTTTGCTAATACAGTAACTAGTTGTGTGACTAGCCAAAAGACTTAATCTCTCTGATCCAAAGCAGAGAAAGTGCTAAAATAGTAGATCCTGGGATTTTTATAGAATAGGAAATTTCTCTACAGAAAGAGACAATTTAAATGACTGCTGATAACAATAATATTATTTTAAGGAGGAGGGTGAGATGGAACCAAGTGTCAAGACAGACAAGGTTTAAAAAAATGATAAATAGGAGAAGTTAGCTGTCTTAAGGCACAATACTATTTAAATCCCATCTCTTTTATTTCTTTTTTATTGAGAGTTACCTAGAAAGGCAAAGACCAGAAGCAGCAAATCTGACCATAGGACTATATAAGGAGTGCTCAAAAAGCTCTAAGGCTAGGTTTGACCTTGATTCTGATATTTGGGAGCCTCCCTCTCGATTCTGGCAAGGTGATCCTTCTTAAAATTGTACATGTTTAACTTACATTGGATTACTTGTTGTCAAACTGAAGGGATGGGGTGAAGGGATGGAGAAAAATTTGGAACACAAGGTTGTACAAGGCTGAATGTTAAAAACTATCTTTGCATGTATTTTGCAATGAAAAGTTATTACTAGGTTTTTTTTTAATAATGTAAAAAAGAAATATTTACCAGAACTTTGTTCTTTTTTCATGGACCAACAGTAAATAAATCATGACACTATAAAAAAACAGAAAAAAAAGAGTGATCTTCTTCAAAACACAATTAACCTGGGATAATAGATAGGATAACTGACTGACATGAAAAATGCTACTGAAAGATGAGACAGAGAGAGAGAAGTCTATATATATATATATATATATATATATATATATATACATACACAATACATAAATATAAAATTTGTGACGTTCTTTCTACATTCCAAGTACTGTCCAAGTTTCTGGGGATACAAATAAATACAGAAAACTTAGAGAAGACTCATTGTTAGAATCATGGAAAGATACTGCTAGCTATTCCTTGGCCTTCAAAAATTTACATTCTAATTGGAAAAGTGAGCTCATAAAGAAAAGCTAGAAAGCAGAGGAGTGTAGAGTTTGCAGTGTAGACTTGAAACTGAAATGTATCAAAGGTCAAGGACGTTCCATAAAATGGAGTTAATTTTTCTAATGGGGAGGAGTAGAGAGTGATCTTAAAACAGAAACAGCAAGGCTAGAGATATTTGGGCACAGAAACACTAAAAATAGAGGATGACGAGTTATGTAAGAATAAGATTGGGAATCTCATTCTCAAATGGATTAACAAGTTATCTGTATCCTGTGGAGATGACAGGTTATTTCCCTCAAAGTCTTGTCTTCCCTGTCTTGGCTTTTTCAGAATTTCTCTGAACAACTTACCATGAGCTGAACTAGATGTTAAATATGATTCTGTAATTGTATAATTCAGTTCCCTAAGAAATGAAGGCTGTAAATTTTCTTCTGGGATAGATTAAAATATAGCAGCTGAGGGTAAGATGTATTCAGAGTAGACTTTGCTTTGTTTTGATTTAAAGGGGAAAAAGGCAGGTCTGAAACTCAGGGGTATGTATGTGACGGGTAGAATTTGTCAGTAAAATGGTGGGTTATTTCTGATAGCACATAATTTGCTCTTTGTTTTCAACATGCTCAGCCTGAAATTTTCAGTGTCCTGAAAATTCTCCCTTTGCCATTTTTTTCCCTTTTGTCTGTTCCAAGAGAAAACAATGCCTGCTATGTTCAAAAGCATGCCTATGAAAACTAAAATGTTGTCTCTCATTGACTTGATGTCTTCAGTTCAATGGGTGGAGGTTGAGAAAGATGAGAGAAGTCAGAAGTCAGATTTCTCTTATAACAAAAAGCTAACAAGTAAGATTTAAAGGGAGAAAATCACTAGAGGGAAAGTATATGTCTGAGTTGCTGTGTAAAGTTCATAAAACAATCAAACATGTTAATATGATGAGACACTTGCTCCTATCTCTTTTTAGACATCCCATGCCTTTTATTGTATTCCTAAGGATGTTAAAAAAAATCTATGCATTGAATTTTAATAATTGGTTATGATATAGAATATGATAGCCATAATTTAGATGTATGGTTGTATGGCAAGAATAAGAGACCAGAAAATTTTATTTCTATTGAATTAAACTGATCTAATACTCATTTCATACCCACTAAATAAAAAACACTGTCCTAGGATCTAAGAAAGACATATATATATATTTAGTAATACAATATCTTTCCTTTCCTTATGGGATTCATAATTTAGTAAGGAAATTCAACAATAAAAAAAAATACAAAGTAATACATGGAATGGCCATTAGAAAGGAAGAATCAATGTACTATGAGTAGATTAAGAGAAAAAAAAAAAAAAAACATTACTTCTACTTATTATAGGCACCAAGGCAGTGTTCATAAAGAGGTAGACTTGGTTAGGATTTAAACAAAAAATAAAAATTAAATAAATGAAGGGAGATTATTCATGCTTATGCAAAGGGACTATCTTGAGCAGAAGCATAGTCATAGAAAAACAGACCACATTCAAGGTTATAGGGCATAGTGATAACCAAGTTGGACTAGAACATAGAAAACACAGAGAAGAAAGGTTTAGAATAATTGCAGTAAAGGTAGCACAGTGCCAGATAGTAGAATGCCTCAAATATCTGTGAAAAAAAATAAATTTTACTTGATAGAGTTTAGGAATCCAAGGAATGATTAACTGGTGAGTGAAATAACTCAAGCTTTGAAATGGAAAGATAAACCTGGATTCAGTAAGAAGGCTGGATTGGAGAGGGAGATTTTGTGTGTAGAGGTAGGAAGACCTATAGGAAGCTTTCTCAGTAGTTCACCTGGGATGGAGGTGGTGATTAAAGAAACTAGTATTAGGGTGGTGACAGTAAAAAGAGGAAACTGAGAAATATGAAGATTTAAAAAAATGCCACAGACCAGCTAGATGGCAGTGTGTAGAGCACTGGCCCTGAAGTCAGGAGAATTTGAGTAAAATGTGGCCTCATACACTTACTACTTCCTAGCTGTATTACTGGGCAAGTCACTTAACTTCAATTGCCCCAACAAAATAAATAAAGAAATACATAAGATGTCATTGGTGATTTTATCAGAATCAATTAAAAACTGGGGAAAAGAGGCAGGATCATAAATCTCAAAATAGAAAGGAATTTCAGAAATGTTTGATTTCAACCTATACCTTACAAAAAAAGGCACTTCCAATTCCCTCTACTGTAAATGTTTTTCCTTGACTCTTTTTACATGAGATTATTTATTCCCTTCTACCACTCTCTTTTTCATCCACCCAGGAGATTCTCTTTCTCACCCTTTAATTTTATTTGTTATATATCATCCCTTTCTATTAAATTCATATCTGTGCTCTCTGTCTATATGCACTCTTAACTATCCCAATAATGAAAAAGTTTTTATGAGTTACAAATATCATCTTCCCATGTAGGAAGACAAACAGTTAACCTTATTGAATCCCATAAAATTTTCCTGTTTATCTTGTTCATGCTTCTCTTGTGTCTTTTATTTGAAAGTTAAATTTTCTATTCAACTCTGGTCTTTTCATTAAGCATGCTTGAAAATCCTCTATTTCAATGAATATCCAGTTTTTTCCTGGGTAGATGATTTTTATGTAATCCTAGCTCCTTTGCCCTCCAAAATATATTCCAAGCCCTCTCATTTTTTCAGTGTAGAAGCTACTGGAACTTGTGTTATCCTGACTCTGGTTCCATGATACTTGAATTGTTTCTTTCTGGTTGCTAGAAATATCTTCATCTTGACCTGAGAGCTCTGAAATTTGGCTATAATATTCACTGGAGATTTCATTTGGAGATCTCTTTTAGGAGGGGATTCTCTGGTTCTAATATATCAGGGCAGTTTTCCTCAGTAATGTCTAGAAAGATATCTGTCTAGGCACTTTTTTTCCCATTATGGCTTCCAAGTAGACCAATAATTTAAAAATTATTTTTCCTAGATATATTTTACAAGCCAGTTATTTTTCCAATGAGATATTTCTTGTTGTCTTCTATTTTTTTTTCATTCTTTTGGCTTTGTCACACTCTTGGTTACTCATAATCATTCACTTTTATTTGAACAATTGTAATTTTTAAGAAATTAATTTCTTCAGTGACCTGTTTTTCCTCATTTTACTTTTGGCAAATTCTGTTATTAATGATTTTTTTTTCTTCAGCAACTTTTTTGTGCTTCTTTTGTTTTTTAAGACATTCTTCTCATCGACTTCTTATCTATTTTAACATTTATGTATTTAACATTTCAAAACATAAATTTAACTATTTAACAATCCACTCTGCTTTTTTAAGATGTTATTTTGTTCAGTAATTTTTATGTTTAATTTTTCAATCTGCTGGCTCTTCTTTCATGATTTTTTGACATCTTTCATTTCTCTTCCCAATGTTTCCTTTACTTCTTTTACTTGATTTTCAAAATCTTTGTTGAGCTCTTCCATGGCCTGAAACTAATTCATAGTTTCTTCTTGGAGGATTTGGATATAGAACCTTTGTTTTGTTATCATCTTTGAATGTGTCTTCATCTTATAAACATACTAACTTTCTATAGTCAGATATTTTCCCCTGTTTCTGACATAACTCTTTGCTAAAGTAGGATTCTGCTTTCAGGGTAGAGGGCATGGTATTTCAAGCTTCTTGGGTTTTATGCACCTGTTTTCAGAAAAATGTTTAGGAATCTGTAATTTTTTCAATTCTTCCAAGGTGGTGTGATCTATCTAAAAAGAGTTGCATTTACTACTCTCCTATCTTGTACTCTCATCTGTTAGTGACCCCAAGCATTCTTTTCTCACCTGGAACTGTATGAGGAGGATCCCTGCTCCACTATAGCTGGAAATTCTGGTGCACTAATTAATACTCCTCCTCATTCTGGGACTGTCACACAGGACTGCAAACTATATCTGAGTATGGGCAAAGCAACAGAATCTTGCCCCTAATGCTATAATCTCCTGATCACTTGCCCAAACCCTTTATTATCTATGGGATAAAAACTCCAGAAGTAGCTGCTGCTGCTACTGCTGCTGATTTAATGGCATCCAAAGCCTGCTCTTTATTTACTGGGCCTTACTCTGCAGTGGTGAGACTTGGAATGTCTTCCTGGGGAGCATTCCCATCCAAGTACAATAGATCTTTTCTGATATCTTCTATGATGTCTTTGGCTGAAAGTTATTTCATTCTGTCCATTTTGGGTTCTATAGTTTTACAAATTTATTAAGGAATTATTTATAATCACTCAGATGGGGCTTTCTTTTTTATTTTTAATACACATTGCTTTATGAATCATGTTGAAAGTGAAGAAAAATCAGAGCATAAGGGAAAAACCATGGGAGAGAAAAATAACAAAGAAAAAAAGAAATGAACGTAGCATATCTTGATTTCCATTCAATGTCCATATTCCTTTTTCTGTCCAAAGTCTTTTGGAATTACTTTGAATCACTGAACCACTGAGAACTGTCTTTCAGAGTTGATCAATACACATTCTTTCTGTTATTGTGTACAATGTATTGTGTACAATGGTTCTGATTGTTTTCACTCAGGATCAGTTTGTGTAAATCAATCAGCTTATCATTTTATAGAACAATAATATTCCATTATCTTTATACCATGACTTACTCAGCCATTAATGCCAATTGAGGGGAATCTATTCATTTTTTCCAATTCTTTGCTACCACAAAAAGAGCTGCTACAAACATTTTTTACACGTGGGTCCTTTTCCTTTCCTTCTGATTTCTTTAGGAAAAAGAAACAGTAATGGCACTGCTGGGCCAAGGAAATACACAATTTTATAGCCATTTGGCCAAAGTTCCAGATTGCTATCTAGAATGGTTGGATCACTGCAGAACTCCACCAACAATGGATTAGTGTTTTAGTTTTTCCACAATCCCTCCAACATCTATTTTTATCTTTTCCTGTCATCTTAGTCAATTTGAGATGTGTATAATAGTACCTCAGAGTTCTTTTAATTAACATTTCTCTAATCAAAAGTGATTTAGAGCATTTTTTTCATAAGACTAAACATAGCTTTAATTTCCTCATCTGAAAATTGTCTGTTCATATACTTTGACCATTTGTCAATTGGGGAATGATTTGTATCATAAATTTGACACAGTTCTTTATATATTTTGGAAATGAAACTTTTATCAAAAATACAGGATGAAAAGATTTTTCCCAGTTTTGTCTTCCCTTTTAATGTTTCTTTGGTTTTGTTTGTGCGAAAACTTTACTGCAATCAAAGTTGTCCATTTGGTTTTTCATAATATTTTCTAGTTTTTCTTTAGTCATAAATTCCTTCCTTCTCTAAAGGTCTGATAAATGCATCATCCCTTGCTCTACTAATTTGGTTATAGTATCTATGCCCAAATCATTTAACCATTTTGACTCTGTTTTTGCATAGGGTATGAGATATAGGTCTATGCTAAGTTTCTGACATATTATTTTCCAGTTTTCCCAGGAATTTTTATCAAATAGTGGGTTCTTATTCAACTATTAAATTCTACCTTATTATAGGCCTTGATTATTGTGCTGTACTTATGTAATTTATTTCACTGATCTACCATTCTCTTTCTTAGTCAGTACCAAATTGTTTGGATGACTTCTGCTTTACAATATGGTTTTAGGTTTATTACTACTAAGCCACGTACCTTTGCATTTTTTCCACTGATTCCCTTGATATATTTGACATTGTGTTCTTCCAGATGAATTTTGTTATTATTATTTTTAGTTCTATAAAATAATTTTGGCAGTTTGATTGAATAAGAAGATCAATTTAGGTAGAATTGTCATTCTTATATTAAGTCAGCATATGCATCACCAGTTGTTAATTTTTTAATTGCTTAGATCTGATGTTATTTCTGTGAAAAGTGTTTTGTAATTGTGTTTAGATATTTCTTGGGTTTGTCTAGACAGGTAGGGACCCAAATATTTTATTTTCTCTATAGTTATTTTAAATGTAATTTCTCTTTCTATCTCTTACTGATGGGCTTTGTTAGTGTTATAGAGAAAAGCTGATTTGTGTCAATTTATTTTATATTCTGAAACCTTGCTAAAGTTGTGAATTGGATGTTTCACATCACCTGCAAAGAATTATAGCTTTATTTCCTCATTGCCTATTGTGAATCTTTTTATTTCTTTTTTTCTTTTCCTATTGCTAAAGCCAACGTTTATAGTACAGTGTTGAATAATAGTGGTGATAACTGTCACCCTTGTCTCACCACTGATCTTATTGAGAATGTAACAAGCTTCTTTCC